>NC_135997.1:38498190-38505690 GCF_048128805.1 Centroberyx gerrardi
CACACTGTTTTTGAGTGAATGTTCTGTGTATGTGTGTGTGTGTGTGCGTGTGTGCACATGTGTGTGTGTGTGTGTGTGTGTGTGTGTGTGTGCTGACATTGTGTTGCTGTATGATAAGGAGAATAAAAACAACCACAGCACCAAACTAACTAAATATTGTGTATTGTTGTGGTCAGATAACTGAGACCCACTGTCTGTGTGTGTGTGTGTGTGTGTGTGTCTTTGTGTGTGTGTGTGTGTGTGTGTGTGTGTGTGTGTGTGTGTGTGTGTGTGTGTGTGTGTGTGTGTGTTGAAACAGGAAGGGCTGTCCTCTTCTGGGTGTTGCTCTTCTGTTTGACATTTGTTATTCATTTGTTTTTCCAGATTTTGTTTATTATGAAAGTATGAGACAGATTTCATCACATGGTTTCTGTTTTACTTTACGAGCGTTACTGATGTCAAACTATAGAGCTCTAGTACTGACAGCAGAACAGAGGGAGTTAGTAATGTAATGTAATGTAACTGTAATGTAATGTAACTGTAATGTACTGTAAATGTAGGGAGTTGGCTCTCCTTGGTTCTCCTTGGTTCTCCTCGGCTCTCCTTCCTTCTCCTTGGCTCTCCTTGGTTCTCCTTGGCTCTCCTTGGTTCTCCTTGGCTCTCCTTCCTTCTCCTTGGCTCTCCTTGGTTCTCCTTGGTTCTCCTTCCTTCTCCTTGGCTCTCCTTGGTTCTCCTTCCTTCTCCTTGGCTCTCCCTGGTTCTCCTTGGTTCTCCTTGGCTCTCCTTGGCTGTCCTTGGCTCTCTTTGGTTCTCATTGGCTCTCCTTCCTTCTCCTTCCTTCTCCTTGGCTCTTCTTGGTTCTTCATGGTTCCCCTTGGTTCTCCTTGGTGACAGGGTTGAGACTGGAAAGTTGCTGGTTCAAATCCCAGACGGGCAGGAGAGAGAATGAGAAGCTCTGCAGTGGAAAACTCTCAGCCAAGCTGCCCTGAGAGGGCATTATGGTTCCCATAATGCACTGAGAGGGCTGCGGGGTACAGCAGAGGAACGACAGGAAAGACTGAAGCTGCAGCGAGGGAGAAAATGGAAATCATGTATATTTTAGGGATCAGAATATTCAGCAAAGCACCAATAATGCATTTTAAAACAAATATTTGTTTGTTCCAAAAATATCTTCCAAATAAAAACATGAGGCTCGCACACAGGTTTGAGGTTTGACCATAGTGCTGCAGCGGGAATCGAACCCTCGACCCCAAAGACCACATGTCCTGTACGAGTGTTTTTACTGTTTCTCATGAAGCCGCTCCGTGTTTCTGCTGCTTCACCTCCTGCAGTCTGATCTGCTGCTTCTCCTCCTGCAGTCTGATCTGCTGCTTCTCCTCCTGCAGTCTGATCTGCTGCTTCTCCTCCTGCAGTCTGATCTGCTGCTTCTCCTCCTGCAGTCTGATCTGCTGCTTCACCTCCTGCAGTCTGATCTGCTGCTTCACCTCCTGCAGTCTGATCTGCTGCTTCTCGCCTCCTGCAGTCTGATCTGCTGCTTCACCTCCTGCAGTCTGATCTGCTGCTTCACCTGCAGTCTGATCTGCTGCTTCACCTCCCTGCAGTCTGATCTGCTGCTTCACCTCCTGCAGTCTGATCTGCTGCTTCACCTGCAGTCTGATCTGCTGCTTCACCTCCCTGCAGTCTGATCTGCTGCTTCACCTCCTGCAGTCTGATCTGCTGCTTCTCCTCCTGCAGTCTGATCTGCTTCTCCTCCTGCAGTCTGATCTGCTGCTTCACCTGCAGTCTGATCTGCTGCTTCTCCTCCTGCAGTCTGATCTGCTGCTTCACCTCCTGCAGTCTGATCTGCTGCTTCACCTCCTGCAGTCTGATCTGCTGCTTCTCCTCCTGCAGTCTGATCTGCTTCTCCTCCTGCAGTCTGATCTGCTGCTTCTCCTCCTGCAGTCTGATCTCAGTTTATTGACAATACTGAACAGACTTCCCTCCTGCTCCTGCGTCTCCAGACACGTTTTATAGAAACGATGGTCAAGAAATACCTGTATGATTGTATGTAGTGCCAGTGTGTGTGTGTGTGTGTGTGCGTGTGTGTGTGTGTGTGTGTGTGCGTGTGTGCGCACATTGTGTTTTTCTGTGACACATACACACACATCTACTTCATCTTGCTGTATGTAAATAATACTCAGTATTTATGAGCAGCGACAGCCACCATGTCTGAACAGAGAAGAGGAGAGAAGAGAAGAGAGAAAAGAGAAGAGAAGAGAAGAGAAGAGAAGAGAAGAGAGAAAAGAAGAGAAGAGAAGAGAGAAAAGAGAGGAGAAGAGAGGAGAAGAGAAGAGAGAAAACCCTAACCCGTTCCTTCAGATCATGAGGACAGAGAGAAACCTTAAGAAACACGAATTGTTGGAGCATTACAGTTTTTTACGATCGCTAGCAAGCGTTTTTCAATACTTATAATACTTTTTCTAAACTCTTCACACACCAACTCACCTACAACACACAGTTGGCAAAACAGTTAATTTTATGCTCAAAATCACATATTGTAAACTAAACACCAACACTAATTTTCAAAATGCAAGAATACTTTGTCAAAATACACTAACTCTACCAAAACACTGCAAACATGTCTCAAAATCAAATAATTCTTTCAAAACACTAGCACATGTTTTCTTCCAACAGGAACATTTAGTCAATCACAGCACAATGACATACAACATACTAACAGCAGATGGTATTACAGAACATGCATCACTTTACATGTGTCAGTTCTACCCTTATACAATAGACAGTATATTGATAGTCAATTGTTTTTCGCACTGCAGTTTCTTTTGAAGTCACTCTACATTTTTCTTTTGTTGAGTGTAGTAAATGTACGCATTTTTTTCTTGTTTTTTGCAAACATTCTATATCAGAAGTGAATGACTCATCTTTACTTTATAGAATGTACAGTATATGAAAAAGGAATACAGTAAGTGACAGAATTGCTGCAGTAAAGGCTTTATTTGCAATAGGAAATTACTGCAAGAGATCAACAAAAATCTGCAATATAGCTGCTGGTTACAGTTGTGTAAAAATAAAATATACAAACAGAAAAAGGCACAGAAGAAAAAAAAAGAAAAATACACAGTCCTTTTCTAATCTACCCGGTCTTCTGCATTTGGCCACATGTTCTCGTCCACATCACTCCTTATATTTTCTCTGGCTATGCATCATGGGAAGTATCTTTTGGCGTGCCTTATCCACCCCTGGCAGTGTTCAGCTGTGATTGGTCTATTTGCATAACTTCAATCAGCTGTTTTTTACGTAATAGCAATAAAAAAAATATAGGACATATATTTGTGTTTCAGTATACAATATGAACTGCTGTTCACTTCAACTGTAGCCTATAAATTAGGTTTAGAACATGAGGTTATCTGTTCTGACATACAGTGTGCAAGCATTTGTAAATTTGGCAGTAAAAATCCATAGTTTTGGTCTTGGTTGAGCTTGTGTGTAAAAGAAATTCAAGAGTTTTTAAAATGTGTTCACTGAATGCATTTTGTGTCAAAGGAACAAGAAATGTGTTAATGGTATGGCCCGCAACAGACCGATGTTGTGCTAACTGCGTTAAGAGTTATGAAAATGTGACTACAGAACTGATAAAAGGTTGCTAGCAATTGTAAAAAACTGTAAATGTGTTAAATTAAATAATGAATGCAGCAGTGTGTGTTCAGTGTGTGTTCAGTGTGTTTAGTATGTGTTCAGTGTGTGTTCAGTGTGTGTTCAGTGTGTGTTTAGTGTGTGTTCAGTGTGTGTTCAGTGTGTTTAGTGTGTGTTCAGTGTGTTTTTAGTGTGTGTTCAGTGTGTGTTCAGTGTGTGTTTAGTGTGTGTTCAGTGTGTGTTTAGTGTGTGTTTGGTGAGAGCAGGAGGTTTAAATTTGGCTCTGCTCTGTTTGGATGATGTCATCCACTCAACGGACTGAGGGAGGGAACCACATACCATTTAGTAAACACACACTCACACACACACACACACAAACACACACACACACACACACACACTCACACACTCTCTCACACACACACACACACACACACAGAGGACCCCTCCTATTGGCTGTGCAAACACACTTGTTTTACAGAGCCTCTCTGACCCCCATGACCTCATCACTGTGTTACCCACGGCAACCATAGTTAGATTTCCTGCTGCAGCAAAACCTGAGATCATCATGATGATGTCATACAGTTAAACCTGTTGTACCTCCGTCCTGCAGAGCATCATGGGAGCAGGGTGTTCTGACTGAACAGGTTTCTGTAGAATAAAAGAATAAAAACAACTAATAAAACCAGGCTCGACAGTTTTTATGGTAATTTACGGTGAGGCTGAAACGACAGGCTTTCTAAAGGACTAACAGGCAGAAGGATGTTTCTCTGCTTATGTTATTATTCATGTTTTGTCATGAGGAAGACAGATGTTAGTGGCAGATAGAGTGAGGTGTCGTCGCTAAACTGTGGTGCATCTCTGGTATCTTAGTCGTAATCTTTCAGTTCCACAGTTTTATTTTATTTAGTCTCCTTTAAACTCTGCAGCAGTCAGTCAACAAGACACTGAAGCTAACTGCTGATTGGTTGAGAGTCACGCTGGAGAGCGGCAGTTAAATGCTTGAAATGCCCCAAAAAGAAAAGACAGGATGAAATAAGATGAAACTAATTTTCCTCATGGGGAAGCTGGGTCACTGCTGCAGTAAAGATGATATAAATAGGAATAAACAAGAACATATCGTTATTGTCAAGTGAAAACCTCATGACTCCAATTTTCATTGTGAATCTTCAGCTGAAGGATTTCATGCTCAGATCATTCTGCTGCTGCTGATGAAAGACTTTCAAAACCAAATTGGATGAACTCAAAAATGCAAAACTACAAACATCTTCTTCTTCCTGACAACTAACACAAAGCGTTCACAGAGATACTGAAGTTTAAACATCTAAAGAGATTAAGGGGGGGGGGGCATCATTGTTCAAACTAAACTTTATTATTCCAAAGAGAAGAAGTGAGTGTCTTCTGTTGTGCCAGCTGTCTGTGACGTCATATTGGATTTCTTCTTCTGTAAATGCAGATTTTTATTATATTTACTAAACTGCTATGGTCAAAAGTTCATAAAATGAAAAAGTCGCTCTGAGTTTGTTGCTTTGATTTTGAAGTTTTCTCAACTTTTTATTTTTTACAGGGAGAAGAAGAAAAATGTAGTTAGAGCCAGTGAGATGACATCATCACTGTGTTGCAACACACAGCTCATTTCAACACAGTTAAAGAAATAAGTAAAGAAGTAAGATTGATGACAGAAAGAGAGAGTCAGAGAGAGAGAGGGAGACAGAGAGAGAGAGAGAGAGAGAGAGAGAGAGAGAGAGAGGGAGACAGAGAGAGAGAGAGAGAGAGAGAGAGAGAGAGAGAGAGAGACAGAGAGAACCCAACATTCAACATTTATCTACACACAATGAAGCAGCATGGCATGGGATATGGTTGTGTGTGTGTGTGTGTGTGTGTGTGTGTGTGTGTGTGTGTGCGTGCGTGCGTGCGTGCGTGTGTGTGTGTGTGTGTGTGTGTCTCCTGGTAAATTGGGGAGAATTCTTTCTCATTGACATCGTTCAGAGGCCAGAGTCCCGTTTCCCTGCACGTGCACACATACACACACACGCACACACACACACACACACACACACACACACCAGCCTCCCTGGCAGTACTACAGTATGATGTCACCAGCAGCAAACTTACTGTATAAACGCCTCAAATGAGTCATTTCCCTGGAAGAGGCTGACAGTGTTTCTAAGTGTATGATACATGTTTGTGCGTGTGATCTGTGTGTGTGTGTGTGTGTGTGTGTGTGTGTGTGTGTGTGCTGAAGTCATCAAGAGCCGTCTTTATGTTTTGAATATGAATTAATCCTTACTTATTGTTACTGGACCTTTACTCACGTGTCCCTCCAAGTAAAGTGGAGATCGATACTACATTATTTAGACTGTTAACCCCTCTGGCCCCACCCCTCTGGCCCCGTCCCCCCAGTGTATGAAATGTGCTATACAAATAAAGCTGCTTTGCCTCTGGCCCCGCCCCTCCGGCCCCACTCCTCCGGCCCCGCTCCTCTGGCCCCGCCCCTCCGGCCCTGCTCCTCTGGCCCCGTCCCTCCGGCCCTGCTCCTCTGGCCCCGCCCCTCCGGCCCCACTCCTCCGGCCCTGCTCCTCTGGCCCCGCCCCTCCGGCCCTGCTCCTCTGGCCCCGCCCCTCCGGCCACGCCCCTCTGGCCCCGCCCCTCTGCTCATTACTGAGGATTGGGTTCACCTGTGTCTCAGTCTGTTTGAACCTCTCTGCTCTCTGCTGTTCTGCTGAGCCTCTGCACTTAGTTTTGTTTCTCTAGTTTTGTTATGTTGTTCTTTCTGTTTGAGTTTTTGTCCAGTTTGTTCCTGGTAGTTTTTTGTTGCATTCAAGGACTGTTGGATTTTTGAGTTCTCTCACTCTCTGCCTCCATCTGCTTCTGCTTTTGGGTCTTTGCTCCTGGTCTTTGTTACTGTTATCTTACTACTATAAGTAAAGTGGAACATCATGGTTGGGGTGGAGGTACATAATAGAAAGAGTCCATAATAACAAATGTTACATGTTTTCACTGAAAACATTCCAGTATTCCATGCAGCATGCAAAAATCTAATTTGCTTCACAGAGATTGACTAAATGCAAAAGGAAAAAGAAAACAGGAGATGAAGGTGAAAACACGTTAAAGTACAGATCGTCATTGAAACCACATTTAGGTTTTCGTGAATGGAATTAAACATCTAAGTGTTAGGCTGTCACGACTATGGGACTCACATGGGCTTAGTTCTGTGTGTTATACTTCTAGAATCTACACTCTTAAAAGTAAAAGGACTTCCAAGAACCTTTGTGTTCTTCAGATTGAAACCTTGGAACCCCAGAAGGTTTCATGCTCTACTTCATAGAGGTTCATGCACTGTGATGGTTCTTCCATGAACCTCTAACATATGGGGAATTTAAAGGTACGACTTAGGGACATGACTTTGAGTGAGGAGCCTTAGGCCCCGTGTCACCAAAGACCTGTGAAAAGCGCTGCCGCTGTTCTGTCATTAATCCATTAAATAATTAATGGAAAAGCGTCCCTTTCAGCGCCTATGACCCAAAACAGGAGCCTCACCTCTTTTTAGCGCTGAGCTCCATGAGCGCTGGACCTGTTCTCGAGTTGAAACTAGTTCATCTTTTGTGAAGCGCACCGCTCGTCAATGTCACTTCAGAGTTCTGCCAACCAATGAGGATGAAGCAGGGGCGGGACCAAGAGCCGGCATCCTGCCGCAAATGTTAGCTAGGCTAACGTTTAGCATAGCAACAACACCCAGAGACGTCGTCTCATCTCCCCGCTCCAGCGCTCACCTGATGCGGCCAAAGCGCTCAGCACCAGCGCTTCAAGCGCTCAACAGGTCGGTTGGGGGACACGCCCCCTTAAGATCCTTAAAGTGGAGCCCTGATGAACCCCTAGTTTTAAGTG
>NC_135997.1:38515690-38737934 GCF_048128805.1 Centroberyx gerrardi
GTGGGCCTCATCAACAACAACGATGAGTCGGCCTACAGGGAGGAGGTCCAGCACCTGGCGGCGTGGTGCGCCAACAACAACCTGGCCCTCAACACCAAGAAGACCAAGGAGCTCATTGTGGACTTCAGAAAGACCAAAGGCTGCACACACACCCCCAACCATATCAATGGAACGGAGGTTGAGCGTGTCACCAGCTTTAAGTTTCTGGGTGTCCACATCTCCGAGGACCTCTCTTGGACCCTCAACACCTCAACCCTGGTCAAGATGGCACACCAGCGTCTCTTCTTCCTGAGGAGACTGAAGAAAATCCACATGTCTCCTCAGATCCTGGTGAACTTCTACCGCTGCACCATTGAGAGCATCCTTACCAACTGCATCACAGTTTGGTATGGCAACTGCTCTGTCTCAGACCGGAAAGCACTGCAGAGGGTGGTAAAAACTGCCCAACGCATCATCAGTACTCCACTCCCTGCCATCGAGACTGTCCACCTCAAGCGGTGCCTGCGGAGGGCGCGCAGCATCGTCAGGGACACCTCACACCCCGGCCACAGACTGTTTGCCCTCCTTGCCCTCCAGCTGTCACCTTACTGAACTCTGCACCACGGTAACAGCCCCCATCCCCGGATACCTCCCCATCCCCCCACCCCACCGGTACAAACAAACGGGAGGAAAAAAGCAGGAGTGAAAGGCCTAGGTCAGGGATTTCCTCCTACTCCTCCCCTGACCCTAACCCCCCCCCCCCCCCTCCACACACAACAACACCCAGACACCTTCCTCCAGTGACTATACATACTTACTATACACATGTTCATTCTGTATATACTATACACCATACTGTTTATACTATATATCTTGCATTTCATATCCACTGTTCATAACTGTTTATACTGTTTATACTGTTTATACTGTTATTTATCTTAGCACACTCATACTATACTGTTCATACTGTTATTTATCTGTTATTTACACTGTTATTTATCTTAGCACACTCATACTATACTGTTCATACTGTTATTTATCTGTTATTTACACTGTTATTTATCTTAGCACACTCATACTATACTGTTCATACTGTTATTTATCTGTTATTTATGTTATTTACACTGTTATTTATCTTAACACACTCATACTACCCCTTACAGTTTATTCTATTTATATACTTAGCGTATTCATACCACTCTGTTCATACTGTTCATTCTGTTAATAATGGTTTATCAATCAGCGATAGAGTACAAAAACAGATAAATATTCAAATGGAGAAGTTATAGATTATCAGTTTAAGTTGACACATAACCTTCATAGTGACTTGTGGTGTACTTTACTTTCACGCCAATCATCATTTTCTAAATAGTATTTTTTTTAAATGATAGATACCCCATTTTGGATGAAACTTTTCTGCTGTATTGATAAACTTAGATTTTTGATTGATTGATTGACTGATCGATTATTTGTGTCTCTCCAGCTATCGTACCTACATGAGGCCGAAGTACAAGGTGGCCTACAAGATGGTGACGGAGATGGAGTGGAAGTGTTGCCATGGTTACAGCGGAGAGGACTGCAACGACGGACCAATCGGTGGCTCTGGGACCCAGATTTCCACAGTCAGACCTCGACCCCAACCAGGACAGGGGGGCGGTGGCACTGGGATGGGCTATGGACAGGGGGGCGGCGGCACCGGGACAGGCTATGGACAGGGGGGCGGCGGAACCAGATATGGACAGAGTGGAGGAAACAGTGGTGGGTGGATCCAGATGCAGCCTTGGATTCATGTTACATTGGATCACTTGTTGTTTTTAAATGTTGTGTAACTGTGTCTTCTTCTTTGGCTAGCGACACTAACAAGTTGCTTGTGGGAAGTAATGCTCGGCTGCTGCTGTTACTGTGCAGCTCAGTTGGAAGTGAAGCGCTCTCAGAGCAGAAGCTGAAATGTTTTTAAGTGTTAAGAGGTTTTAAAGTATTTTTAACATTATTATTGTTATTGCACTTGGAGTGCTGAAAACACGCTAAGCTGTCAGAAACATGCAGCAGTACCTTCCCATTGAGATACAGTAGGCGTTCTGTAAAGAGCATGTCCTGAAGGACTCACAAATCAGCTGCAGCATTGTTACAGAGAATTAAGTACAAAATAAGTTTTTTGGCATTGCATGGCACAGCGCTCTTTGGATCCACAAAAATATCATATGTTGGATAAAATGGCATTTATACCCTTCTATGTAGATGTTCAAAGCAAGAGAAAAGTGAAAGACAACAGACTTTACAATGAATGTTACACTAATTGTAGAGATGCAATCATCCGGCCGGCACACAGCAGACATTTCTGCATTCAAACCACAGGAGCAGCCGAGGCTGAAGGCCCTCCTGCCACACCAAGGTCCCTTCACAAATCTGGAAATTTGTTTTTGCCTTAATTATTGGCAAAAAACACACATCAGAAAATATAATTTGAGACTTTATTACTAATCGGTAGGGTGTTCTGGTAAATTCAGCGTGTATATAATCCTCCAAACAGCTCAAAGACTCCATCCAACAAAAAATGGTCTAACTGGGTAAAACATGACAGAAGGTTGATTGTTGTTGGTTGTGAAACAGTCCAACCTGTCCACCATGCTGATGATGGGCTTGCTCTCTACGGAGGGCAGAGTGTTGTTGTCATGACAACGTTGAATGATAGAGGCCAGCACTGGACCAGAAGCTACACAGAGAGACTTTAAACAACTGATTTCTAGACCATTCCTTTTGCCTTCTGACAGCTGCAAAGAGAAGAAACTCTGAATTTTCTAAGCAATTCCAATCAAGCATGCAGTAAAAACTAGGGCCTCTTCCACTTATATTACAGTAAAGGTGCATTCATAATCTATGATCTTTATCAGCCTCTATCAGCAGCCAGTAGGAATTGCAGCAACATCACTAGAACTTGTCTTCTCTGACACTAGTCTCAAGTCTCTGGTACAGCCCATGAGCTATGTGGCTGTAAAAACCTTATTTTATTGCATCTTTGAAATTAATATTCAACTTTTCTCTGTGCGGCTGCAGGGCAAGGGGACAATGAGAAGATGCAGCAGCTGGAGGAGAAGATCCAGAGCCTGACCAAGAACCTCCATGACCTGCAGTCCACCTTGAGGACCATGAACGAGCGCTTTCAGGAGGAGATGAACAAACCGGGCTTCAGCGGCGGCATGACTTCAGGTGGGAGGAACCCTGCCGACGCCGCCCAACCGGAGATTAAAGAGACAATCCACAGCATTCAGACCAAGTTGGACCAGCTGGACAACCGCACCCAGGTGAGTCTGGAGAGGGCAGTTTTACTGTGTAGTAACTGGTGTGTACATTGGTAGGTTACTGGTTAGAGATGTTTGAATCCCTGGGGTGGTTGGTTAAACTTCTACTGGTTGTACTGGTGAGCTGCCCAGTGGGACTACGGTCTTCTACTGGTTGTACTGGTGAGCTGCCCAGTGAGACCACAGTCTTCTACTGTTGGCCACTGAGCAGCTCCATTGAAGCAACTGGGGTTTAATTGCCTTGCTCAAGGGAACCTTGACAGTAGTTGTTGAGTGAGGAGAGAGCGTTACTTATTCACTTTACACACTCATGTTTTCCCAGCTGGTCCAGTGAGTCCTTTAAGACATGCTGTGATGAAGGACTGTAGAAATAAACACACTTGAAACTTGAACTTGAAACTTCTCTAACCTCTAGACCGTTTTCTATCCTGGTCCTTAGGTCCCAGAGTCCTGCTGGTTTTCTATCCTACTAGGTAGTTAAAGCATTCACCTGCCATCCCAGGTGTAACATGCTCCCTGATTAGATGGCTAAAATGAAAACTAGCATGGCTCTGGGTCCCAAGGACCAGGATTGAAAACCAGTGTTCTAGACTACTGGCGCCCCAAATAAAGATCTATGTTTTGGTCCACGGATTTCCCCAGACAGTTCATATACAATATACTATTCTCCACAAAAATGTAATAGCATGATCATATATATATTGAACTGAGCACTTGTATGGTAATATTGTATATCTGTTTGGGACGGCATAGTGATTTACATGATTCACCTTGACCAGGCTCATGACAAGACCCTGGTCAGCATCAATAACCACCTGGTGAATGGGAAAGGCAACGAGCTGGATGGAGGTCCATCTGGAGGAGACACCAGCGGAAGGAAGCTCAACACCCTAAAGGAGGAGATCCTCAGGGAGCTGGAGAGACGGGTGTCTCTCTCCTGCTCCTCGTGTCAGGTATTGATCAACTGAACTCTATTTTGACAGCGTTAATGACTTTGTTGCATTAATGAGCCAATAATCCAAGTTTATAAACATGAAGGTACAAACCAGGTGACTTGAAAACTTCTATCTGGTCAGGAAATAACTGTAGTCTTCACTGGGCATTAATGAGGAGCTGAACTTAATGTCACATCTAATCCAATTCTCATACACTCCCATTTGAATTCACAATGCTAACATTTTCCTAAGTTTAAAAAGTTATCTACATGGTTTGATTGTTAATGAAGCAGAGACGTAAACAATGCAATAAAGAACATGTATCACATTGTGTTTAAAAGAATGTATGGTTTTGTGTTTAAAATAACATTTTTTGTATTGTTTTGCTTATGCCAAGACCATATATTTTTTTATTATTTTTTTTATTATTTTAGGCTGATCCTCTATTTAGTGACTTACAATGAGTGCAACAGTAGAATAAGTTTGAATTCCTAGATCACCAACACACACACACACACACACACACACACACACAACCAATAGTAACAAGTGCAAAAGGTCAGAGACACAATGCCCAGACAATATTACTGTGACCATAAAATGATCATGAACTGTAAGACCAAAGTGCTAGGAAAAGAAATTAGAGTGCATAGGATAGGGGATATGATTCAATGGGGAGGGGGTGATCTCAGTAAATAAAGCCTACAATACAAATCAAAAACTGTAAAAGCTAATTTACCGAACTGCGTTCCCCAGGCGGGTGTGGAGGACCTGCGACGACAGCAGCAGGAGGACCGGGAGAGGATCCGCGCTCTGGAGAAGCAGCTGAACGGCATGGACGCACGGTACCAGCAGGGTCTGGACGGGCTGCGGCGGGAGGTGGTCCGCTTGCAGGGCTGCTGCAACACCGTCAACGACCTCAAAAACCGCATCACTGACGCCGAGCGCAAGATCAGCTCAGCCTCCGAAAACTACGACGTCATCCAAAACCGTCTGGACAAGGAGCTCGGTGGAGGAGGTGGGAGTAACAACGAGAATGGAGGATTTGGAGGGGGTTTCGGCGGTCGCGGTGGAATCGGGGGCGGCAGTAGGGATGCGGTCGTGACAGAAGACAGGCTCGACACCCGGCTGAGGGACCTGGAGCGCCGCGTCAACAACACCGTGCAGCGGACTGAGGAGAGCTGTTCGTACCTTGAGAATGACCTGAAAGACTATTTCCACAGGGAACTGGGTGACCTGAGAACTGTGTTCTTGGACCGGTTCGATGACCAGGCCTTCCGGATCGGAGACGTGGAGCTGGACGTGGGGCTGGTAAAGGATAGGGTGACCGATCAAGACAAGAGGCTGGCGAGGCTGGAGAACACCACCTCCCTCCTGATCAGGAGGGTGGAGGAGTGCGGGTGTGGAGGATCAGGAGGAGGAAGGGGCGGAGCACGTGGCGGTGGAGGAGGAGGTGATGGTGGAGGAGGAGGTGATGGTGGAGGAGGAGAAGATGGAGGAGGAAACTGGGGAACAGGGGGAGGAGCAGGAGGCAGTAGAGGAGATGGAGGGAGTGGAGGAAGAGGAGGAACCACAGGAGGAGGAGGAGGAACCACAGGAGGAAGAGGAGGAACCACAGGAGGAAGAGGAGGAACCACAGGAGGAGGAGGAGGAACCACAGGAGGAGGATTAGCAGGAACAGGAGGAGAGAGAGATGATAACACAGAGAAATCTCTGGAATGGAGAGTCGTTGCCAACGAAGACCAGATTCACCGATTCAACACAAGACTCAAAGACCTTTCTGTGTCCGGTGACTCTCTGCTGGACAAGGTGAGAATCTCATCAGACGGTCTTAACTTGATTTATTTTATATTTCTTACATTTTATCTTTTAACTCTTGTTTTTTTCTTTTTCTTCAATGAAATAAACATTTGATCATTGCAGGAATATTTTCATGACAGGCATAAAAACATATATTAACAAAAAAAACACACTCTAGACATTAAGAAGTTACCATATGACCTTGCCCATATGAGGCTTTTAACCAAAGCATTTCATAGTAAATGTATATATTTGTATACATGAATGTATACATTTTAAAGTGGAACCCTTTACACTGGGAGTGTTAAAGCCATGCTCTACCCATAGAGCTATACTGAGCTTTACAGTAATTCTAAAACTGGTAACTGTAATTGATTGAGGTTTCAGTCAGAGACACTTATGTCAAAGGAGTTTGGATCATTAATAGCACAAATGGTTATACAGTTGTATTTGGTGGAAAGGCTCTGCTCTAGAGGCTCCCCAATGAATCCAAGCAGTATGCGAGAGATTCTGCGGGGAGCGACATAAACCCCCCAAGGCAAGTAGACATATCATTAATAATAAGAACCAACATAAAACCTTGGCTTGCACAGGCAGGGTCAGGTTCAGGGTTCGTACAGCAGGAGGAGGTGGAGGAGGTGGAGGGAGTCAACAGCAGCAGTGGCAGAATGATCAGCAGTGTGAGCTGTCAGATTATAAAGACCACGACTTGTCTGAATGTGATTGGTGATGAGAGTCAGCTGATACTGATCAGCTGATGTGCTGTTTGGATAGGACAGCTGATAGCCAATCAGCTGATAGCATGCCAGACTTCAGTGTTGTGCCTGAACTAATGTGATGCTCCATTTACTGAAAGAAACTCAGTAATAAAGATTAGAGATAGATTTGAAAAAGTAGTTAATTATGTGTTATTATTACTAATCAATATTATCATTGATATCAAAATCAATATTACTAAGGTGGTGGACTTGAGCCACGACGTCCGTAAGATCAAGGCTCTGACCGGAGATCACGGCGAACACTTCAACCGCATCGTCACCGAGGTCGAGACGCTGGGGCAGGACTGTGACATCTGCGGGAGGGTGGAGGATGAGCTGCGGAGGCTGAAGAACCATTCCCAGCATGCACTGGACCGCCTGCAGAGCCACATCAACAGCATCCAGAGCAGAGCAGACTCCGACCGGGGCTCCTGCTCCCAGATCTGCTCCAACCTGCAGGAGGAGGTGACAACGCTCCGGGACGATGTGCAGAGATGCACCGGACAATGTAAGATCAGACTGGACACGCCCACAGGTTAGCTGAATCAACCAATCAATTCAGTCAAAACGTAGCAAACAAGAAGTAACGGAAGGAAACGGTAGTGGGTTGAACGCAAGGAGGTGTTATGCGCAAACATATCGTCCAACCAGAAAACGTCACTTCCTGTTTGCTACGTTTTGCTACGTTTTGGAGCAATTGCCCCAGATATGTCAAGCAGTTGATCTATCTATCTACCTATTTATCTATCTATCTATCTATCTATCTATCTATCTATCTATAGCTGGTCATATGTTTTACAGTCTTATAAATGGACTTATATTTCTTTGTTATGAGCAGATAATCCAACTTGTATCCACACCCAACCGCCTATAGGTGGAGGTACCGGAGGTACCGGAGGTACCGGAGGTACCGGAGGTACCGGTGGAGCCGGTGGTACCAGTGGAGCTGGGACTGGGTTGGACCCTGAGAAGCCCCTGGACGGCCACAGTGTGATCGGAGGAACGCTGAACAACAACCACCTGAAGTCGCTGCAGGGCGAGCTGTCGGAGGTCATCTTGAGCTTCAGCTCCATCAACGACACGCTGAAAGGCCTGGAGCACACGGTGCAGAAACACGGCAGCGTCATCAACGACCTGGGTGAGGCAGCTGGGACTTTAATACCATCAGAAATACAATCAGTACAATCAGTTGCTGTAATATTTGAAAACCTGCAGACTCTTCATGGTGCAGGACACAAACACTTGTTGTGGGCAGAAATTAAAGGAATAGTTCACCCAAAAATGAAAATTCAGTCATTATCTACTCACCCCCATGCCAGTAGAAAATCGGGTAAAGTTTGTTAGTCCATACAACAGTCCCGGAGATCCCCAGAATTCAATAAGTGAGCACCCATATTACGTAATGTTTGATGTCCACTTTAGCCTCTGTTCTGTATGTATTCTGCACAGTGTAATACATGCAGCGTTTGGCAAGGGGGTGAGTAGATAATGACTGAATTTTCATTTTTGGGTGAACTATTCCTTTAAAGTAGATCGAGTCAAGTCGAGATTTCCCCTTTTGATCATCTGTTTTTATTCAAAAAACCAAAGCAGCACAGAATTACAAGTCACAA
This sequence comes from Centroberyx gerrardi, assembly GCF_048128805.1. Taxonomy (NCBI): domain Eukaryota; kingdom Metazoa; phylum Chordata; class Actinopteri; order Beryciformes; family Berycidae; genus Centroberyx; species Centroberyx gerrardi. Next base: position 38,524,075 of record NC_135997.1, read on the forward strand.
ACATTTTTCTTTTAAACCCTGCATCCTACAGTTCAAAGATGTATCTAAAGCCCTGTTATAACCAAATATTAAAAATATCAACCAAGGTCATTACTCACTAATTCACACTTTTACCAGCATTACATTTACTGTATAATTTGTTATTTTTCTTATTGTGCTTTATTTATTTGCATCACACTATTTTCCCCTCTTTTGTACAAAGATCTGTAACATTTTAATTTACATGTGAAATTGAATGAGATTAAACAATGCTATATTTTAATTAGAGATTTAATCATTTTATATACAAGATAATGAGTGGCAACTTAGTGCCTCATTTGTGAAAAAATGGAAAATGTCATAAAAAATACAAAAACATTTCCATTGGTGTATGGATATGGCCACTGCAGCCGTCCCCACACTTGGTATCAAACACACAGTTCCTCTTTACTGATTAAAACCTTCACCTGACAGGGAACACCAAGGATAAGATCATCTCCGAGCTCGACAAGATCCAGCAAGAAGTGACCGAGCATGTCGAAGAGAGCCGCGACCGTTTGGACGGGATGGACCGGGACGTCCGGCGGTTCGAGAGCACGCTGGTGGTGGAGATGGGAGACTGTAAGCGGTCCGGCGATGGGCTGGAGAAGAGGCTGTCCAAGCTGGAAGGCATCTGCGGGAGGCTGGACGGCGTGTCCGACTCCCTCCACAAGATCAAGGAAGGTAGGAGGCCAAGACTATTTACCATGAAGGTGTTTTCCCTGTATGTTTATCTATTTATTGTCCCTTGTTGCTCTGTAAAGAACCTCAGTCAACCTGTTGACTGAGTTGTATAGAAATAAATCTGAATTATTAAGCAAAGGCTTTGCTGAGAACTTTTTCAGCACCAGCCTGTGTCACATTCATACAGTTACACACATTCATATTGGCCTCTGACCTCTACAACCAGACTTCCACCGGTCGGAGCATGATGTGCCTTAGTCATGGGCACTTTGGCGGCAGCTGAGGGAGGGGAGAGTGTCATTCACATTCCCTTCATAGATTTTTCCAGCAAATCAGGGGATTCAACCCAGCAACCCTCCCTGCTTCTCTACCCTCTACGCTGTGGAAGAATACATCTTTAACTGGAATGTACTTTACAGTAATAGACTCAAATAACTCCCAGTTGTTTTAAAGGAATGGTTCAGCCAAAAATTTCAATTTGGCAATAATCTACTCACCCTAATGAGTTTGTACATCCACATAACACACAGCGAGAAAAGAAAAGAGTGGCCGGGTCCTGGTTCTTCTAATAAATTTATTGGCTAAAAGTCGTGACACCGTAAAGATAAACATAGAGTGGGAATGTGACATCTTTGCATCTTCGGTATCATGTAAAATTTGACTTTCCCGTTTGTATTTACCACTTTATTGGATCGTTCAAGTGCACTCTACTGTAATTACAATATTTCCGTCAGCATTTGAAGGCAGCGTCTGCTTGCAGAACAAGGACAACGAGGAAAAACTAGGAGATAATGACGTAAATATTGGACTTTTGGATCCACAGTGCAATCATTTGGCTTCACTTGGATTATGTTGCAGAGCTGTTTGGAGGAATTTCATTTTTTTTATTTTTGGAACTCTAAAGACCCGCCCACTTTAGTTCTTTTGGAGAAGGCTGATGTGACTCACTGTGTTATGTGGATATACAAACTTCTCCAGTGTTTCCACTGACTGGGTAATGACCAAATTTTCATTTTTGGCTGAACTATTCCTTTAACCTTCTAGGAGTGCTTGCAGTGTTTATATGCTCCACAGTATGTAATCAGAATAAAAGTTTCTGACATACAATATGCAAAATACAGAATCCAGCACTCTAACATGGCTTACGTTTTTAACAGATGGACCTGCGTCAGACTTTACTGCTGTTCTTCTTGATGAAGCAACAGTTTTATCAGAACATAAGACTGCAAAAGTGTCAGCTTCAGACATTTTGTTTTGCACCCGCAATGATTGGGTGCACTTGTAATTGTCACCGGCGAATGCCGAAACTGGCCCGGGTGGGCGGAGTCAGCACTTGAAGCCCGAGTCAGTACCGTCAAGCCCGAGCACCCCGACGTTACTGACAAGCATTCAGATTCTCCCAGATAAATCTGTCTGTTACTGTTACTGTAAATCTGTCTGTTACTGTTTCAGGGCTGAACAGCCATGTGTCTGTACTGTTTCAGGGCTGAACAGCCATGTGTCTGTACAGTTTCAGGGCTGAACAGCCACGTGTCTGTATCGTTTCAGGGCTGAACAGTCACGTGTCTCTACTGTTTCAGGGCTGAACAGCCACGTGTCTGTACTGTTTCAGGGCTGAACAGTCACGTGTCTCTACTGTTTCAGGGCTGAACAGCCACGTGTCTGTACTGTTTCAGGGCTGAACAGCCACGTGTCTGTATTGTTTCAGGGCTGAACAGCTACGTGTCTGTACTGTTTCAGGGCTGAACAGCCATGTGTCTGTACTGTTTCAGGGCTGAACAGTCACATGTCTTTAACTGTTTCAGGGCTGAACAGCCACGTGTCTTTAACTGTTTCAGGACTGAACAGTCATGTGTCTGTTACTGTTTCAGGACTGAACAGTCATGTGTCTGGCCTGTGGACTTGTGTTTCGGGTCTGAACAACACAGTGATCCATCATGGAGGAATCATCGACTTCATCCAGAATAATCAGGACGACGTCCACAGCAGGATGAAGAGCCTCAACTCCTCCGTCAACCACATCCTGAAAGACCTGCAGGGCCTCTCCGAGCAGGACCTGACCGGTGAGCTGCTCTCTTCTATTCTATTCTATTCTATTCTATTCTAAACACTAACCCTAAAATTAACCCTAAATTTGATGTGGAAATTGTTAGCTAGCTTATTTTGAATGTGGAATATAGTATATAGAAATAATTTGGAGACTATTCACTGTGCATATTGTATTAATATGTTTGGATTCATAACCCAACACAAAAACTTTATTAATTAATGGTTACTATTCATTTACAATATGGGAACATTAAACTGTCATAATGTAAAAGCCAGTGCCAACATCACTACATTTTTCTGGGAAATATTTTTCTTACCCGTCACTAATCGGTTTATTGGATTTTCTCCAAAGCCTCCGGCAATTTCCATGACAGAATTTGTACATTTTATTTACGACTGCAGTCTTGGAACATGTTTCCTATTAGGAAATCTGACAGCTTCTAATAGAAACCATTTCCCCAACAAGAAGAAAAATATTTTTGGCCAGCACTGATTGACCAGTGATTTACACACAATGTTACCACAGTCTCAAAATGTTGTGACAAACTATTTTCCCATATTCTCCTATATCTTCGTTGTCTGCTCTATGGTCTTGACTGAAGTTTAAAAATCTTTTTTTTTAATTTTTCTCTTATTTTGTCCCCTAGCACTTCTCTATCTTACATTCCAGGAATATTTTATTATATATTATATCTATATCTGGGTACTGTAGCTTTGTCCTTTATAATCCTTACTGCAATGTTGAAGATTAGGAATTGAAACTTATTCTACTGTAGAACTCGCTGTGAGTCACTCTGGTTCAGAGTGTCAGCCAAATGCTTAAAATATAAAATGTAAGTGTGTTGATGATGGTTATCCTCCTGTTGTGTTTTGTAGGTTCTGTGCTGCTGAACAGAGGTTTGATCTGTAGCTCTACTAAACTCCTGTGTCACGTTACAAACCAAACCATGAGACGAGTCAGAAGGGGATAAATTGGCTTTAAGTAACTTCACCAGATAACCACATTAGAAAAAAAGAATAAATGAATAAATTTGGGGCTCAGCTAGTTGGTCTAGTGGTTACAGAGATTGTCCTGTAACTGGAAGATCCCTGGTTCAATCCCCTGTGACTCCATGTGTCTTTCCTATGGAAGTGTCTATGAGCAAGGCACTTTAGCATGAACCTCCGTCCGTTACACTCTCTCAGAAAAACTCCTCGCTGTCAGGTGAAACCAAGAGGCTGGTGACTCAAAAACAAGACTAGGTCAAAACCTAGTAGGCCTATATGGCTGGACCGTGTATGGGTGTGCCACGTGCCATGGCTGACCAATGGTGTAACTAACTCCGCTGTAGACTGTTAATATACAGAATAATAGTCCATACATCCATACTGATCTCCGTTCCAGCGCGTCCCGTCTCCTCTCTCTGCCGCTGTTCTCTCCACCGCGCCCATGGCCCGCATTGATCCTCCCGATCCAAGCCCCAGTCGCTCTGGTACCCATTGGTGCCGAAAACGGCATTCGCCGGACACCCGGTAATGCATCGGTGTCGGGACCCCCGCTGAAATCTTGGCTGGATCACCGGGAACAAATCGGCGCCCAGCTATCGGCACCGGCCGGAACCGTGGCCCCAGGAAACTCTGGGAAGCGTCGGCAGTAAGCCCTCGGCGCGCCGAAACCTCCATGCTTGTCTGTGTCTTTCTCTCCACCGACAGAACAGAGGGCTGTCAGGTGGACTGAGCTCGCGCATATGCATCGTAATGAACGGCGATATGATATAATTGTATAGATTCTACTTCAGCTTCAGTTAGCTTCAGCTTAAATGCATGATATTGGTCAGCCTGCTTACTGTGTGGGAGAAACGGGCTCCCGATCTCAGCGGAGAAACAAGATGGTGGAGAAAACCAAACTTAAATTTCTGACTCTGTGATCCTATGATGTGCCACGTACCACGGCCAACCAATTGTGTAACTTCATCACTCAGTCAGTCAGTCAGTGAGTGACAGACATTCGCATTTATAGGGCTGGCCCCGCTGTTATGTAAATAATTAAAAAAATTATAATATCAGAAATTAATTTGATGTACAAAATCCACAAAATAAATTTTCACCCCACTTGCTACGCCACTTAGACCCTTCTGGCTTTGAGATATAGTGCAGTGTGTGTCTCAATTAGCACATTAACACCCAAGTATCAACACACAGAGCAGCTACAATAAACACCGAAGACTCAGACATAAAATATTTAGAATAAAAACATTCAAATCTACAATTAAAACAAATATGGTCTATTTGTGTTAAATATCAAGGTGACATTAGAGAGTAAAGCCCCCCCCCACCCCCACCCCAATCGACACACACGCAGACACACACACACACACACACACACACACACACACTGTCATACTGTATCTCTACTTGTCATGGTGCTCTATGTGTTAAAAGTAGTATGAGTTTGTGGTAACGCCCTGATGTTTTCCTGTTCTGCTTGTTCCTGGTTCCTTGTCTTTGTATTCTGCAGTTTGCTTCAGTCTGTCTCAACCGTCCACTCTCTGTATTTTAATCACTGGTTTCATGTAAATGACCAATGTCTCACTGTATTAAGTCCTGTGAGTCTCCCACATGTGAACTGTGTCGTCAGCTTCAAGTCTTTGCTGTTACTGTTGGACTGTAGACACACAGAGAAGTTGACATGTATTTTGTATTTGCATGTCATGTTGTTAGCAATGCTGACTTTCACATGTTTAGCATCTCGACTGTTGACAGTACAATATTCAGAATTGGTTACTTTGTAATGTTAACATACATAAAGAGAGACTGGCAGCATCACCAGGATCCAGATCCACAGTCTGTATGGATCTATAACAGACTTATGAGTAATGTAATGAAATCTGAATGAAATCTCTGTAGATAAGAGATAAGATGAGATGAGATGAGATGAGATATAAGATACGACAAGATATAAGATAAGATATCATAAGATATAAGATAAGATAAGATAAGATAAGGTAAGATGAGATGAGATGAGATGAGATAAGATTGCACTTTGATGTATAGATGGACAGTAAAGCATCTTCCTCCACAGTAGAAGTTAGTTAGTAGTTGTAGAATTAGTAGTTAGTAGTTGTAGTATTAGTAGTTAGTAGTTGTAGTATTAGTAGTTAGATAGTTGTAGTATTAGTAGTTAGTATTAGTAGTTAGTAGTTAGTAGTTAGTAGTTGTAGTATTAGTAGTTAGTAGTTGTAGTATTAGTAGTTGTATCAGTGTTCATGACTGATTGGTTTCACCACCACAGGCCTGCCTGGACCTCCAGGACCCCCAGGAGAGAGAGGCTTCAATGGGCTGCCAGGACCCAAGGGCCCCCCTGGAGCTCCAGGAAGGCAGGGAGAGTACGGACCCCGAGGACCACCAGGTATAGAAGATATTAGAGATATTAGAGGAATGAACAGATTGATGAATGACATGGAGGGAGGGAGAGAAGGATTAAAGGTCAGGGGGAAGAAGGGAGGGAATGAGGGAATTAAATGATTGGAAAGTAGCAGATGAATGAATGCATGAATAATAGCTGCTCCTGTAAGTGGTAAATTTACCACTTTCCTACATTTACCGTAACAGAGATACGGCTCAGAAACAGTCTGTTGACTTATTCATGTTTATTAACAGCTCTTCTGCTTTCTTGTAGGTCCCAAAGGTGAACGAGGTACGTATCTGTTATCTAAACCTGTTATCTAGACCTGTTATCTAGACCTGTTAACTAAACCTGTTATCTAGACCTGTTAACTAAACCTGTTAACTAAACCTGTTATCTAGACCTGTTAACTAAACCTGTTATCTAGACCTGTTATCTAAACCTGTTATCTAGACCTGTTAACTAAACCTGTTATCTGTTATCTAGACCTGTTATCTAGACCTGTTATCTAAACCTGTTATCTAGACCTGTTATCTAGACCTGTTGTCTAAACTACCTAAACTGTCTGTTAACTCAGATCTAAACTGAGCAGTTGGAAGCTATGATCCCTTATTTTGATTTGATTTGATTTATTAGAGAATTAAAAGAAGCCAGGGCATGGGAAAACCAGTTTTCAGAAATTGTCAAGGATAACACAATAAAGTTGGTAAGCTTATTTTCATTGTGGTGCTTGATGGAAAGGGGTAAATGGAATTATAGGATGCAATCATATAATACCAGATACATACAGTCCAACACATTCTAGAAAACTATACATTAAGTTCCATTTCATGAAACAATAAAATAAAATAAAAAAAATAAAATTTACAACCAACAAGAACGCTAAATGTGTGGTTCCAACCACAATACAAAACAACATTGACCAAAATAGATTATCCTGCACCATTACTACTGCACCATCTTTTTACCACAGTTTTAAATCTATCCACTCCATCAATTTCTTTAATGACTTTTGGTAATTTGTACCAAAGAAAAGCAGCAGAATATAAACAAGCACAGATCCTGTACAGACCCACGGCGTGTGTTCAATTCTCTGCACTGAAGCACTGCGACACGTTCAATTACCTAATTCCACTGATGTTACTTAAATACCACAAGGTAACGTCACCTACCGTTAAAGTCTGTATGGCAGCGAAGACGAGTTACTGTCTGCAAATCCTGTTACTGACTGTGGAATGTTAAATTTCACGCCGGGAGACTCTGTGGATAGAGTTCTGCTGGTCTGCTGTCTGTACATCTCCACATTACAGACATGATGTGATGTCACATCAGGCCATCAGAGATCGATTTAGATCCATTTCTATACAGACCAACTTTTGATTGTGTGCCTCTGTATGGAAACACTGCATCTCACAGTCAATAACGCCCTCTAGAGGCCATCTGACGAAGTGCATCATCTCACTAAGCGTTACCTGACTGACTGACTGTCTGACTGACTGACTGTCTGACTGACTGACTGACTGACTGACTGTATGATTGTCTGACTGACTGACCGACCTGAATTTTCCTCGTGATGCCCTCGGCTGCGCCGTGGGAAAAAGTTGTCTTGCCAGCAAGATAATTAAATTTGCAAGGGACAAAGTCTGACATGTTCCACCTGGTGGCGTAAGATATTGATAAAATATTGATTGTATTTGCTTAATCCACATGAGTCATGGAAGGAAGATGTTACAAAACGAGAGTACAAAATATTAGGCACTTTTAATCGTATGTTAACTGTAACCATAGAAACATCTGTAGCTAGCATCTATGGCTAGACTGTACACTGAATTTCTCCAAGGGGATTAATAAAGTGCTATCTTATCTTATCTTATCTTATCTTATCAGAACTGTAACCATAGAAACATCTGTAGCTAGCATCTATGGCTACACTGTAGCAGAATTGTAACCATAGAAACGTCTGTAGTTAGCATCCATGGCTACATTGTAGCAGAACATAAACAAATCCAGTCAGATTGTCGTTCAGCCTGTAACCAGCAATCTAAAGTTTGTTTCTCTTTGAATAAATAAAAATTGTCCATGTTTGTCTGCAGTAACCAAGAAGCAACATAGGTGGCGCCACTTAATTTGATTAGAAATCAACAACGTGGAGCAGACTTCTTGACTACAGAGTGATATGATTAGATGTGAAACAGCGGCCTATTATTCAAAAATAACAGACCTCAGAATGGCCAATCAGAATTGAGTATTCAACAAAGCCATGTACTAAATATATATAAATAGTTATGTATAGTCAACTATCAGGATGTCCTGCACTGTCCCTTTTGCCCTGTGCGAGATCCCATTCTCCTTGTGCCAAATGTAGGAAATCTCCAAAGTGTTCAATATGTCTCTGCACCAATGCTGCCAAGACTATTATAATGCATTTATCTGATTCTGATCAGTAATCATAAATGTGCAGTCCTATCAGATGCTTTGTGTATGTGGGCCTAAAACCAAAGCCATGTGTCTGTTTGTGTTGTCAGGTCTGCCCGGTGCTGATGCTCATGTACCCAAGTTGTCGTTCTCTGCAGCTCTCACCATCCCCATGGAGAGAGCTGGAACCATCATCTTTGACAAGATCTTTGTCAATGAAGGAGACTTCTATGACCCAAGGACAGGTAAGGCAAACATGAGCTAATGTTACGGATCTACATCATGGATGTTTCCTTCAATCCAGTTCCTGTAGCGTTTGATTTGGACCTTCTTGGCTAATTTGGCCTCCAGCTCTACTCATCCATCAATGATGATGAAGAACAATTATGGTATCTAACTATAAAGCGAGGAATCTCTGTCTGTGAGTGAGTGAGTGAGTGTGTGTGTGTGTGTGTGTGTGTGTCCGTCGCATATCTCGAGAACCGTTCGTCCGATCGACTTCACACTTTCCGGGTGCAGCGGGGTCTGTTTGATATAAACACCATCACATCACAGCGGGGCAGCAGAATCAACCAATGGAAGGCCGAAAACTGCTTCTACGGTTCAAGCGCAGTTTAGTCTCACTGGTGAAGTCTGGGGACTGGGGACCCAAGGACGTGCAGTGTCGGATTTGGTGCAATTTGGACACACGACACGTTCAATATTACTAAACTTTGAATAAACAAGCGGACAGCGCTCTGTGCAGCAGCGGGGCTCAAGTGGTACGGGCACGCGCGGTTCTCGAGACAGCTGCACTACGGGCATGAGCGGTTCTCGAGAAAGCTGCAAGCAGCAATCAGCCCGTTCCGGACAGGCACGTTTTGAACGGGCACTGCACTAGTATATATCAAAGGGCAGCTTGAGTCTACCATTGTTTACATCTGCTTTGCAGTCTTCTGCAGTTTTCCAGCCTAAGTATGAAGTAAATCAAATATGACAGCTTTGTGAATAAGGCGAATAGAATGATTTGCCTCAACATCCCATAGGAACTTCTCGTTCACCAATTTTGCCTATCTTCATTACCCAAAAATTGCCTAGTGTATCACTGATCCAAGTCCTAACTTAAATCTGTGATCCTCAGGTGTTTTCACTGCACCTGTAGATGGGCGCTACTTCTTCAGCGCCATCTTAACGGGCCACAAGAACGAGAAGATCGAGGCGGTTCTGTCTAAATCCAACTACGGCATGGCCCGTGTGGACTCAGGAGGCTACCAGCCCGAGGGCCTGGAGAACAAGCCGGTCGCCGAGGCCAAGGTCACACCCGGATCCCTCGCCGTCTTCAACATCATCCTGCCTCTCCAGGCTCGGGACACCGTCTGCATCGACCTGGTGATGGGAAAACTGGCCCATTCTGTGGAGCCCCTCACCATCTTCAATGGAATGCTGCTCTATGAAGATATGTGATTGGCCCAGGGGGACAATGATGCCACCTCTCCACTGCCACAACTCTAGATTCACTTCCTGGAACTTTTTAAAGGAGACGAGGAAGGGAGGAGATGGGGGTGGGAGAAGGGAGTGGTGGTTTATGGGAACGAAGGTGTAGACAAGGTAACGAATGGACGTTTGGGACTTTGACTGAGTCTATGTGTTCATACTGATGTCTGATATATAGAAGAAAGAAAAAAACAAAACAAAACGATGAGGCCAGAGAATGTTAAAAATTAATTCAGTTCAGTTGAAGACACTGAAAGCCACAGGAGCCATAAAATATGACGTCACTTTCTCCTTCCTGGCCCTCAGAGTGGTGAAGTGATGAAAGCTGAAGAACTGCTTGATGACAGAATATATTTTATAAACGGACCAGATATTGTTGCCCTCCATATTCTAACCAACCGCCTGGCATTTTGAGACGTGTTCTTCACAAAGTTTTGTACTACTGCAGGAATTTTATAGTGGTTTTTATGTTATTATTACATATGGGTTATGAGTACAGCAGGTCCTCCATTTACCAAAGCCATGAGGTCTCCACGACTTCACATGTAGCCATTTCTTCTGCCAAGTGTTTTACTGCCAAAGAGCCAGCGCCTGCGGTCTGACAGCCTGCTCTACAATCAGCGGTGTCTTTTTGAGTAACAGCAAAGTTGATGTGGTCACATGACCTGACTGATGATTCTAGAGCAGCATTCTTAGGCCAAAGTCCACTAGGAGCCTCTTTTTTAGGAGCCTGCTGATGCATGTGAGGAGTGATGGTCATGGCTCCTACTGTTGCTTTGCAACTTTTAAACAAGCGTGGCACTGCTATGCTAAAGGTTGAAATGTTTAATAGCGCTCTGAGCTCTCAGCGCTGTTGGGAACACGCAACAGCACGACCTCTCCATTGAACATAATGAAAAAACACCGGCACTGTACAGAGCGGTGTCCGGTGGACATGCAGCCATTTACTCTGTGAAGTTTTATAAATGCAGACTAAGACCTACAGTCAAGGTCTTAGGTTAAAGTCCATGTACAGTATTTGTCTAGTCTGATGTAGTGCACCAGACGGGAGGAAATGTTGCTCTGCAGCTGAAATTTCTACAGTTTGTTTCTCTATTCAGATTAATTCACATTGTGCACCTTTCTTGCTTTATATGTGTTTTTATATCTTGTCATGTGCCTTTTGGTCCAGTGTCATAGGATTTCACAAGTTTTAAAACAAATGTTAACCATACATGCATCTCAAATTGATCAAGGATAACAAATAGTCCCAACATTCATTACATTATGACAATTGCATAAAATGGGCATACAACTGTAAATCAACATGTATTTCCATTAATGTTTTCCTCACTGAAGCTCCAGAACAAAACAATGACAAATCCAATATAAATTAAAACACAGCACTATTTTACCTTTACCTTAAAGATCATTTAACCCAACCTGATGTGCTTGGTCAGATTACTATATGAGCTCTTCCCGACTCTTCACTGCACTGACTGTTAAACTCTACCAAGTTTGGCAGATGAAGAGTTGGCTGTGCACAAACAGGATACAGTACTTGTTATATTATTACCTTAATTTACATATTAAAAGCAGATACCAGTCAGGGCAGTGATCCATTTCAGAGGTCTTCAGAACTTGACTATGATAGCAATGCCGATATGATAGCAGTACCTTTACCCTCTGAGAGGCTCACATCTCCTGCTTTCATGACAAACTGAAAAGCTCCTCATGCAATCCTTCAAACAAAGAACATTTTGTTGACCCTTATAGACGGCCGTAAGGCGGAACCAAACAGGAATTTCTTGCAGCCTTGCAGCTAGAAGGAAACACTGCTTTGCAGAACAGCGCTTGGCCCAAGTTGCTTTGTTAGCAGTACCAGTCCAATTCATCGCCAGAGGATGTAATTACACAACTCAGCTCCATTTCAAGAAAGCCCTAATAAAAAAAGAAAAACATCTTATTAGAAAAAAGATTTGTGTGAAAGGTCAAAACTGTCCAAGTATAGCTATTCTCTCTTCAGGCCAATAAAGCAAGCAGGGACTGAGATGCCCCCTCCCCAACACACACACACACACACACACACACACACACACACACACACCCACGGTCCCCTCAGCCAATCATAAACACAAGTGCTCTACTTTCCTTTAAAGGGTTGTCATTAATGGATGGAAATTAGAGTCTTTACTACAAGGCAGAAAATAGAATCTCCCCCAGAGAGAGATCATTACATGTTGGTCTTACCTTAAGACCACAGAGAGAGATCAGTACATGTTGGTCTTACAGGTCAACAGCCTCCTACTTGGAGTAACGGATAGCTGGGATTTACAGATCAGGACAATCCAGATCAATCCAGATGTCAGTCACAGGTCAGATATGACATTGACTTTCAAATAGTTGTCTAATAGTTTGCCAAACCCCGCCCATCTGGCACATGAGTAAGCTAATACAAACCATTAGAAGTATTACGTGTCCCGGTCTGGCTCCTGCAGGCCTTGTAGGAACAGAGACTAAAGTGATGCAGAGGTTTTTGTTTCCTCACTGAAATTTCACTGTGTATTTATGATCCACTGGGTTTCCCTTGAAGCAGTCTGGCATCATTGTTCCTATGTAACTACATGACCTTCTCGGTCATTATTGAAAATATATTTTGCAATCAGTGAAAAATTCAAGTAATGTGGGGTTTATTATGGGTTCTCCTGCTAGTCCAGGCCAGAACACAACATGGGTCCGCATGCAGCAGAGCAGGATGACTCGTACTTCTATTTACAGCAAGTCAGATAAGTGCCAGATAGTGAAACTGGTGTCATTCGAATGAATAAATTAAGGTTTCCTGACTGAGCTGCCAGATTGAGGGAGGGAGCTCAAATATTTTAGCCAAGCTGTCAATCACAGAAATGTATTTTCTGAGGTGTGTCTTGATGTTCGTCTGTTTAGAGCCGCACACTTCAGGATGACAAAAACTTTATGAACTCTTATGACTGGGCCCAAATGGACTCCTAAAACATTTATATTCACATTCTGTACACATTACATGTTCATGTTAGAAATGGTGGAAGGAATACTTTAGAAAAGAAAAAGAAACACTCCAAAGAATTCACAAAACTTCAAAATTTTCTACAAAAATAAATAAAATGTCCACAAAGTGTTAACATCACAAAGACATGGGGATGCTCTTCCATTCCTACACTTGTATCACTGCATCTCTAAGCATTCTGGGTATTTGTTCTCTGCAGGCCTGTCAGTACTTCTATCACCAAATACACACACAAGACTCTCAGAGCCAGATGCAAGGAAACGTGTAAACATCTTTAAAATAATCCTAAATCATTTAGTTTGAACCAGTAGACTACAACATTATAATAAAAACAGAAACACATTTTATTTGTAGAAAGCCAAAACGAGCCAGCTTTACCCAAACAAGACAGACTCCTTCAGCTGAATGGAGGTAAGACAAGAATCAAACCATCGTGGGTCAGAAAGTTACATTAAGTCAGGTGTCCATCACCAAGTTTCATTGTGTTTTGAAACCATAGTTACAGGATTCTGTTCTAAAACACTACACTATTTACATTTTGGGAAAAACATTGCTACCTGAAATTCCTCAGACAGTATTTCCAAAGCATAGATGATTCTACCTGCAGAATACAGCATTACTGTAAGCAGAAAGATTCAGATAGCATGTAACTTTACTGTCCTGACAGCAGCCATGTTGTAAAGGTAGGTGTTACTTTTGTCAAATGGTAGATATCTCATTTTGGAATGAAACTCCAGTTGTTCCTCATGTTGTGTCTTCCAGTTGTATACAAACATTTCAAACCGGCCACCTTGAATGTGTAATTTGGCAATATGTGTGGTTCAAATAAAGCTATTTAATTTTACACAACCTCATCTTCCTCTGCTGTTGATTTGTGATGCATGAGCATGAAAGACAGATTCAGCCAAAAGGCTGTATTTCACAGAATGTAATTACGATTGACACCCAACTTAGTAACATGATCCAGCTGTCCTAGCTTCATAAATCTGCCTTGGGACCATCTAAAGCTAGCATGACAATTTTCCGCCATTTTGAATAATGTGAAAAACTGTTTTTTCCCTAAGGCTTTTACAATTTTGGACCCATCACTACCAAACTTGGTATACAGTCAAAGGGCATTGAGATACACTTTGTAACCATTTTTCAACAAAATCAGTTAAACAATATGGCAACCAATGAACTTTACAAGGGGCGTGGCCTAACACAAAACCAGCCATAACTCACTGACTGTTTTTCAGGTCAATACAAAACTTGTTATACATGTTCAGCAGAGATGATCAAGCATGTCTGCATCATCATTCCATATCATCTCATAGAGGGCGCCAAAAATGGCATTAATTTGTATCTCCTTAACTGGTAAACTGATGCATTCTCTAGGTGCAAGCCGTTGTGTGTCTGACCTACGAAATACAGCTGAAATTGGTCTAAACTGCCATGAGTGTTTGAACCACGCAATCGCTATATTATATATACTAAATTGTCCGTACCTCATTGACCATTCATCTAATCAAGCCAAAATTTGAAACACATCTTGAGGAGTGTTTCATGAGCTCACCCACAAAAGCATTTTGAGCTCTACCACTAGTGGCTGCTACAAATGCAAAACATTTATATCTCATAATTGACTTCATGGATTTTTATGAAATTTTGTACACGTTCTAGGATCATGTCCAAGTCGATCCATGAAATTTGGTTATGATTGATGAAAGTGGGCGTGGGTTATTGCATAATAACCAAATCTTCAGAGATATTAAAGTCAAAACTTCAGCCATATCAGCCGTATGTCCTAGAGAGCTGAGATGTTGGCTGAAATTAGATAAATCTTTCGTACACTGGTACCTACCCCCGATTCTGATGTCGCCCCCCTCTGTTTATAGCAAAAACTGACTGATCCCACAGTGTTGTCCTCTTAAACTGTACGTTACAGGAAAAAAACATAATTTTTGAAATCATCATACCTTGATTAGTAAACAGACATTACAAATTGTAATGATATCTTGAAAACTGAGCGTACAGTAAATAGCAATGTCTAACCCAGCTGCAAATAGTTTGATGAATTGACAATGTGTGTTGTGATATGTTCAAGATAGTTTGATCAATCTTCATCAAACTAAATACAAATGATGTGTGGACTGTCAAGATGATGTCTGTAAAGCCATGTGTAAATTGATTAATGTGGGGCACTAATACAGTTATAATATTCTTTCTGAGGCTTTCAATATGGGTTGGACTAGCACCTACAACCAACCACTTGTCCCTTTGTTTTGTTTCCCCACTGTGACACACACCAAAGTGGAAGTTGGCAGAGTGGTTCAGCTCTCAGGTCTTTGGACCACAAGGTTGTGAGTTCAAGTCCCTGATCAACTGTGATCATTTTGTTTCATGAAAAGTAAATCAACGCTAAATCACAAAGCAGGTGTTTGACATCATCTGTCAATGGCTAAATACCTGATTGGCATCACTGATTGAGGTGTGGCCAGAAGTTTCAACCCATAGAGAGCAGTGCAGCAGCAGTTTTCTGGCCCATGTGATTTAGTATTGATTTATTCATGAATGGATAGCACTACAATGTTTTATAAAGTGATTAGCACTGCCAATCTGTCAATCATAGGCTGCAGTATCACACTACTTCTCCCTTTAGTTAGTTTCTCCTCAACAAAACCTGTAGGTGAAGCATCAATCTCTCATGTGGAAGGTTGTGGGTTCAAATCCAGGCTTGTCCTTTCCAAAGTCTTATACCGACAGAAACATTCTCTATTTTCTAATAGAAAGTTTGGCCATAGTGATTAACTTCAACAATGTGGTCGCAATGAAATGATAAACTTGACAGAAGTCACGGGCCAACACAAAATTAGCCATAACTAATAGACTGCATGTCCGATCTTTACAACTTGTCTCTATATATATATATATATCTTATTTTTTATAATATATATATATATATTTATTTTTTTTACTCCAGAGCATCAGTCCTATTCTTTCCACACTATTGCAACATTTATGAGAACATCTGTATGGACACTTCCTTTAAATCAAACAGCGTCAATGTGTTACTGAATGCTCTTCACACTCGACTGTAAATTATTTTCATCCACGAGAAACATTTTCGTAGTTTTAATTTGTCAATATTATTTTGGAGTGACAACCTTCCGGCACAAAGCTCGCTTCTTCACCCTCTGTCTTCTTCACCTTCTGTCTTCTTCACCTTCAGTCTTCTTCATCTTCTGTCTTCTTCATCCTCTGTCTTCTTCACCCTGTCTTCTTCACCTCCTGTCTTCTTCACCCTGTCTTCTTCATCTTCTGTCTTCAGTCTCTGTCTTCTTCACCCTGTCTTCTTCATCTTCTGTCTTCTTCACCCTCTGTCTTCTGTACCTTCTGTCTTCTTCACCCTGTCTTCTTCATCCTCTGTCTTCTTCACCCTGTCTTCTTCACCCTCTGTCTTCTGTACCTCCTGTCTTCTTCACCCTGTCTTCTTCATCTTCTGTCTTCTTCACCCTCTGTCTTCTTCACCCTGTCTTCTTCATCTTCTGTCTTCTTCACCCTCTGTCTTCTTCACCCTGTCTTCTTCATCTTCTGTCTTCTTCACCCTCTGTCTTCTTCACCCTGTCTTCTTCATCTTCTGTCTTCTTCACCCTCTGTCTTCTGTACCTTCTGTCTTCTTCACCCTGTCTTCTTCACCTTCTGTCTTCTTCACCGTCTGTCTTCTTCACCCTGTCTTCTTCACCCTCTGTCTTCTGTACCTTCTGTCTTCTTCACCTTCTGTCTTCTTCACCGTCTGTCTTCTTCACCCTGTCTTCTTCACCCTGTCTTCTTCATCTGTCTTCTTCACCTTCTGTCTTCTTCACCCTGTCTTCTTCATCCTCTGTCTTCTTCACCCTGTCTTCTTCATCCTCTGTCTTCTGTACCTTCTGTCTTCTTCACCGTCTGTCTTCTTCACCCTGTCTTCTTCATCTTCTGTCTTCTTCACCTTCTGTCTTCTTCACCATCTGTCTTCTTCACCCTGTCTTCTTCATCTTCTGTCTTCTTCATCTTCTGTCTTCTTCACCTTCTGTCTTCTTCACCCTCTGTCCTCTTCACCCTGTCTTCTTCACCCTCTGTCCTCTTCACCCTGTCTTCTTCACCCTCTGTCCTCTTCACCCTGTCTTCTTCACCCTCTGTCCTCTTCACCCTGTCTTCTTCACCCTCTGTCTTCTTCATCCTCTGTCTTCTTCACCCTGTCTTCATCACCCTGTCTTCTGTACCTCCTGTCTTCTTCACCTTCTGTCTTCTATTTTTTCTAAGTTTATCAGAGCAGTTAATCCCTAAATGATCTGAGCGACTGACTGAACAGCAGCCAAAGCAACATCAAAGGACGGCAGTTAATTTCCCTGTTTCTTTACAGACTGATGGGACAGATGGAATCGATCCTTTGGTCCAGAATTAGTCAGCACTTCTGATTGTTATTGTGTTTTGTGTTGTATGTCCAATTATTATTCTGTCTTCCATTGAGGACCACAATGGAAATCAATGTTTTAAGTAACTTTTAGTTTAAGTAACTTTCTGGGGTCAAATACATGTGAATTTTTTTTAATAATGTATTTTTCTATTTCTCAAATATCTATGTATAGAAATCCAATATGCTGTGGGGTCAAATATTCTTTTTGGTTAGTTTTACCCCAAGTAGATGGACAATACAGTGTCAGAAGCTTTAGAAAACCTCAGGAAAGTATTTGAAAGTAGATTTAATATGTTTTGCTGCATTTGACCATTTTATTTTAAAACAAACGCTAAGAATGATCTGCAACTACTTTTTTAACCAGTTTGTTTTACTGTAAGACTGTAATCCAGATAGTGTTGTAACTGTGTAAACTCATGCACACACACTGACGTGTGTGTGCATGAGTTTGTCTGTGGTTTTTCTTATGTGTGTGTGTGTGTGTGTGTGTGTGCTGTTGTAGCAAGTGGAGGAAGGAATCTTTTTAACACCAGCTGTGTGTGGGATACTGACAGATATCCTGTTGATCTTTCATCCTGACACACACACACACACACACACACTTGAAGGAAAGGGAGTCTAATCGTCAGGTAATAATAATTTCAGTCATTTATTGTTCAGTAAGGAAGATTCTGCTCTTATAAACTAATAATCTATGGAGAACAAAACACTAAATTAAAATCAGATCATGTTATGAAGATATTTCATTTAAAGACGGTGAATTAGTTAATTATACATTCCAGTCTGAAACTCTGTTCTGGATCAGGTGTAAAGATCAGGATCATCATCACAGTAAAATGACACATTGTTCATTAACAGTTGGATAGAAATGACTAAGTTCACCAAGCTGGTTTCCACTAGAGCAACAGAGGTTTAGTAAAATTGAGGTCAAGACGTTTCCCTCCAAAATCTGTTATCACTGTCTCTTGATTACTTTTGTATCTTGTAAACAGACTCTTCTAAGATACAGTTAAACGTTTTTGAAACATTTTTGCTTTGATCCCACTTCATGAACAATTCGATTTAGACTTGGTTAGAGACTGCTACTGAAAAACAAAGCCAATCGGTATAGTTTATCTATTGTTTTATTATTTGTATCTATTTTTAGGCATCAAATTGAGGAAATAAACTGAGCATGGTCTATGATTTTGTTTAGAAAATATGATGACACCAATTCTGTGTTCGCTCCATCACATAAAAAAAGTTATTTCACTCAACAGAGAGATGTGATGAAAACTATTTCTGATACCAATTACAACTAATCAGAACAACCTGCACTAACTCTAACTTTAATTCAAAGGCAGCAGCAGTGGAGATTATCATCAACACCACCTCAACCTCCAACTACAAATATCAGTTTGATTTCAGAGTTAAACTTTGTTCTGATTGGTCCGTTCTCTGTCAAGTGAAACTACAGTTTAGTTTTGCCTGATTGGATGGATGGATTAGATTTAAGCCAAAAAACTCACAAAAAAAATCACAAAATGTCTGTTTACAAGGAAACATCTGACTGCAAGTTGATGTTCATGTTCTCTCCCACATAGAGAGACGAGAGAACAAACCAAACACATTCATCTATTTGTTATTTCATATTTCATATATGAAATATTTCATAATTATTTCATAATTATTTCATATTTATGTTTCCCACATTAAGATAGGTCTGATTTTACATGAAGTGACGAGTCGCTTCCCTGAATCCCATGAACAGTGAACATGATGGATGAGGATGAGGATGATGATGAGGATGATGGATGTGTGTGATACATGTTTATCAGGATGTGTAGAGCGTGTTTCTTTAAAACTTGTTTCCAAAACCAAAAGGATCTAAAAGACAGAAGAAGCTTTCTTCTCTTCATTCCTCAGAAAGTGATTTTGTAGATTTTCCTCTGGCAGCGTCGAGCCTGAACCTGTCTGATGCCAGACTGAAGGATTTACACTTGAAGGGTAAATAAATCGGTTCAGAAGTGTCAGACAATTCTGATCAATTAAAGTATTTAGAACAGAGCTTCAAACAGCTTTTTATCTCAGTGTTGAAGCTCTTGCAGCTCAGCTTCGCAAAATCAAACTGTCATTACTGGGTTCAAAGACGCGACACATCGGCTCAAAACAAACAGCAGAACTCATTTTCTGTCTGTCTGTCTTCCTCTGTTCTCATCTGTCCTCTGTTCTCCTCTGTCCTCCTCTGTCCTCCTCTGTTCTCATCTGTTCTCATCTGTCTCCATGCACTCTCTCCGTTCTTTCCTCTTTTTGTTCATTTTTTTACTGTCACTCTGTGGTCTTGTCGCTTTACTTTCCCACGATGCCGTCGTACCCCTGAATACCACACTTCCTGCCGGCCACTTGGCAGCCGAAGGTCAGAGCGTCCTGTAAACTTCCACCTAGGAGAGAGAGAGAGAGAGACAGACAGAGACAGAGAGACAAAGAGAGAGAGAGGGAGGAAGGAGTGATGAGCAATGAGATAAATAAATAGACGCAGCATCTACTGTGACAGATGTACCAGATAAAGCAGTTGTGCATCTCCAGCTCGTCACATGATGCAGGAACATGTAGACAGAAGTGTGTCCAGGCATGCAAATATGCAAATATGCAAATATGCATTGTAGCTTTTCACATCATCAGTTTACAGATGGAGGAATCAAACTACATGTACAGGAACATGTGCAGAGTGTGCAGATGTGCACCGACATCAATACAAAAAAAAGCTTCCGTAAATTTCCAGCCTCTTTAATTCAGAAGCAGCAGCAGATTACAAGTTAATTTGAAAGAAAGTGTTTTGGAATGTGTCATTTTGAGAGAATAGATTTTTTTAATGTGCTTGACAAAGCTGGTATACAAATGTAAATTAACAGTTTTTTGAATAATTGTTTTGTATATTTATGAAACTACAGCAGTCACAGTAGCAAAATATTATCATAATCACAAAACAGACCAATCCAGACAAAACCTTCACCTGTGATGCTCCTGAAGTAACTCTTCAGTCAGGGAATGAAAGGAGGAAGATGAAGGTGAATATGAAGGTTAAAGAGGAAAATGAAGGGGATTCTCCTGTTTGGAGGATGTTGTGTCCTAATACTTTACATTACATCATTAATATTTGCACCACAGCCGCTCCTGCTGTAACTCCTTTAGACAGAGAGAAGAAGGTTAAAGGAGGAAGATGAAGGTTAAAGAGGAAGATGAAGGTTAGGGTTAGGGCTGTGACTCCTCACCACTGGACAGAATGAAGATGAAGGTCTTAACTCCTCACCATTGGACAGAGTGAAGATGAAGATTAAAGAGGAAGATGAAGATGAAGGTCTTAAACCTGCAATAAGCGATATCAGACCTTATGACAATCCTGAAGCTAATGTGTGCTGTGTGGAGATTTCACTGAGACATAATGATATGAACAAATATCCAGCTGTGTTGCTGTTTTCTCCTCTTTTCTAAAGCTTGTTGTCAAATTCCGCTCCTGAACGAAGCTCCTCCCACTCCATCCAGTAGATTTTTTTAAAAACTACCTTGGCTCTTCCCTCGCTGTTTAACAGCGGCTCTCTCCCCCTCCCATTCCTGAAAAAGCATTCTTGTAATGGAGGAATCGATGAAGCGAGCGAGTTAATGTGTTAAACTAGTAAACTTTAACTAGTGAACTTGTTAAACTAGTAAACTGTTAAACTAGTAAGCTGTTAAACTAGTGAACTTTAACTAGTGAACTTGTTAAACTACTAAACTGTTAAACCAGTAAACTTATTAAACTAGTAAACTGTTAAACTAGTAAACTTGTTAAACTAGTCTACTTGTTAAACTAGTAAACTTGGGGATGATGAAATGATGTCTGGTTAGCAGCAGCAATAACTGAGGAGCAGTTACCAGTCTCGCTTTGCCAGATTTTTCTCCCGCTGAAGGTCACATGTTCACTGGTTGAAAACGTTTACTTGCTCGCTTCATCGATTCGAAATTACTCGGGCGACTTTGACAACAAGCTTTAGGAAAGAGGAGAAAACAACAACAAGCTGCTGCTGTGTGGCTGTTTGTTTACATCATTATGTCTCACGGAAATCTCCATGTAGCACACGCTAGCTTCAGGACTGGTTACAGGGTCTGAAATCACGTATTGCAGGTTTAAATAGACCGCCTTATTGAGAGGGGGGCGCTTGATAAAAGTTGTATGAGTAGTGTGTGTATCACGTGACCACAGCGAGACTCGTCAACTAGTCTACTTGTTAAACAAGTAAACTTGTTAAACTAGTCAACTTGTTAAACTAGTCAACTTGTTAAACTAGTCAACTTTAAACTAGTAAACTGTTAAACTAGTAAACTTGTTAAAGTAGTCAACTTGTTAAACTAGTCAACTTGCTACCTGCCTCTTCACTTGTCATTGTGGGACATGTGACCTTCAACAGGAGAAAGATCTGTCAAAGTGAGACTGGTAACTGGTGACACTTCACCTTCTGTAGGTATGGTTAGCTTAGCTGTTAGCATTTATGCACGGTCCTTCGCTAGGTTTGTCTTTTGGGGCTTCAGTAGTCCAGCAGCTTTGCTGTGGTTTATTTACAAATGTGTTGTGGTTTCTGTCACATTTAATGGTCAGAAAATTGCTTAGTGCAACTTTAACTCACCATTGGACAGAGTGAGGATGACAGCAGCGTTGAAAGTGTCTCCGGCTCCCAGAGTGTCGACCAGAGCTTCAGGAGGAAAGGCATCTGAGTGGACGACTTGTCCGTCAGGACCCAAGGCGTCCGCTCCATCCTCCGCCCAGGCACAGATCAACACCGCTCTGCAACACACACACACCATTTATTTCCCTCTATTTTCCCTAGTTTGTTTTTGTTAATGTTTTTATTAAAGATTAAAATTGTATTTAAAGACGGTATTATTTTCTTTACTTCTCATTCTCTTTTTTCCACTGTTTTTATCATTTATGTATACAAACTGTACATTTGTATGTTTCAATGTATTCTAATGCACAGTGACACTTTTGCCTTTCTTATTGACAGCTGGTCATACCGAAAGGCAGGACAGTGAGGGTGGGGGGGGGGGGGGGGGGGGGGGGGGGGCTTGACATGCAGCAGAAGGTACGGGCTGGATTCGAACTCGCGATGCTACGGTCAGAAATTCACCTTCATGGTCATGGAGACACAGACGGACATTTTCAGGCCGAGTCTCATAACATCCAGGTCGACACGATCAGAGGTCAAATGTCAAACTGAAGCTGTAGCCAAAGAGCATCAAGACCAAAAAGAAAACCATGGGATGAATTCTAGTTTACATTATGGCATGTAGCTGATTTACAGTGAGGTCAGCAGAGTCAAACACCAACTTTATAAGTAGGGCTGGGTATCGTTCAAAAATGTTCGATACCGGTACTGGTACCGATACCTTGACTTCGATACCGATTCCTGAACGATACTTTTTTCGCTACTTTACTCTCTCTGTAATAACAAAAATGTAATTTCAGTTGTAAAAAATAAGTCCAAACTTCTCAATTTCAACATTGTTATTTATTTAGAACATTGTTATTTATTTAGAACATTTTACACACCACACAAAATAAAACCCCTCCCTACCTCCCTCTCCCCTCCCAAACCCGTCCCTACAACCTCCAACCTGTCACAGTCTGTCACCACCAGGGCATAGCATGAGAACGCTGGTGTGTGTGTCTCGGAGGAAGCACATGTGATATCCTTCCCAAGATCTAGGAGTCGTAGCAGCAAGGTTAACAATGAACGCGGTCACTGCCCTGCGGCACTCACTGACTCTCTGGCGGGGTAACGACGTCTTCTGCGCCAGGGTGAAGGGTGTAACCTCTGCGGCTCTCACTGTGACACGAGGGCGGGTTGAGAGTCGGACAGGGTGACCTGTCAATGAAAGCAAGAGTGTAAACAACACGACTCACGAGCTGATGATAATGATAACGCTAGTAAAAATGCTAAGCTAACGTCAGCCAAGACAATGAAAAAAGCCCAGTTATCTCCAACAACAACTTATCCAACTAATTAATTACCTGAACATGTCGATGCCTCACTTAAAGTTTCGTCGTCCATGGAGGGTTCAACTTCTTCGGTGCTGGCTGCAGGCTAATGTTAGCTGCAGCTGCTGCGGGGGACTTGGCTTCCAGGCTATCAAATACGGTAGGCTACACTCTTCAGCTTTTAGAAATATTTTGTGTTTGACCAGGCGTTTCCTCAGGTTAGACGTGTTGCCATGGCCAGCTTTGCATTTCGCATCACAAATATTGCAGCGAGTGTTGTCTGCGTCAAGTTTTGAAAAG
Organism: Centroberyx gerrardi; assembly: GCF_048128805.1. Classification (NCBI taxonomy): domain Eukaryota; kingdom Metazoa; phylum Chordata; class Actinopteri; order Beryciformes; family Berycidae; genus Centroberyx; species Centroberyx gerrardi. The sequence goes on from NC_135997.1 coordinate 38,547,848, forward strand.
TGTAACCACACCTGGGACCGCTTTCGGCTTGCCATTGCCCTGACAACAAGCAACAAGCTGCAGGGGTGACATAATCTCGCTCTCGTAGTCTCGCTCTCTCTCTTTCTCTCTACTCTCTCACCCAGATGCGCTCTCAGGTACCGAAATTTGGCACCTATTGATTTTACGTGAATCGGTACTCGGTAGTACCGACGTAATTCGGTCGGTGCCATAAAAGTATCGAAGTTCGGTACCCAGCCCTATTTATAAGTAATCAATACTGAGGAGGTCAGAGGTCAAACTTGTTTTGTCCTGGTTACAGAATGTAGAGAGAAGATTTTTTTAACTTCAAGAAAAAAATCATATTAGAGAAGCTTGGAAAAAAGATGAGTGAGGCTGCTCTCTGTTTCTGCTGTTTCAGTTAGCATCACAGCTAGCATCATGTAGCATCACAGCTAGCATCATTTAGCATCACAGTTTGCATCAATTTAGCATCACAGCTAGCATCATTTAGCATCACGGCTAGCATCATTTAGCATCACTCAGTAGATACCAGACAGAAGACCTGTCATGGCTCTGGTGAAAAAGACCAGGGAAAATGAAAAACCAATATGTGATGCTGCTGAAAACCTTAAAACCTGAAAACCCTAAAACCTGAAAACCACAAGAAGAAGAAGCTCTAGCTCTCTGAAAAGTTCCTGGTGGACATGCAACCCAATTGTCCTGACCTTTGACCCCCCCACCCCCACTCACCCCTCCTTCACCCGGCTGTACAGTCCGCTCAGCGCAGCAGCAGCAGAGTGGAAACCGAAGTGCTTGGCCACATCTTTACTGATGAAAACCTGAGAGAACCAGAGAGGGAACTGAGGGAGCGATGCATTGTTTTATTTATAAATATATATAAATATATATAAAATACAAACTGTAAGAAACAATGGATTCAGTTTCCTCTTATGCTGTTCAGGGGAAATTAACATAATCAGTTTTGTAGTGACCAATATATGGAGACGATCAACTCTATATAGAGTCACTATGAGAAAACAGAGAAGCTGATATGAAGCTGAACGACGTCATACCACGTCTCCATGAGGAAACAGCTGGTACAGTGGCTCTCTGGTCTTCTCGATCTCCACGGAGACGGTGATTCTGCGTTGCTGCGGCAACGAATCGTTGTAGAGCTTCACCTGCCGGATCATCTTCACCTGCTCCGCGGCGTTTCGGCCCTGCGGGTTCGAGAGAGAGAACCGTACGACTGAGCTGAGGCAGAGCAAGGCACTAACGGGTCGGGGGTTCGAGTCCCACGGACAGGACAGGACACTGCAGTGTGTGTGGCAGGTTGCTGGTTCACATCTGGCTCAATTAATATTTGCAAATAATTCGTAGTGTTTGTTTTGACTTGCTGGGAGCGCCAGGTGGGAGGGGCTTCCTTCACTGATTGACTTTTAAACTGATAATCCTGCTGGAGGTGAGAAGAGTCTGCTGCTCCAGACTTCATGTAAAACTAATCTAAACTAATTTAAACTAAAACTAAACTAATCTAAACTAAAACTAATTTCAGACAGTAACATGGCAACAAGCAGCTCAATGTAAAACTTTCAAATGGACAAACAAGCTTCTATGAATTTGCATGGAACTGCAACAAGCACCAATAAAAAAATTATTTAGAAAACGTTACGTTAGAAGATATCACTATTATCACTATTATCTGAACACATGGATGTGGAGCTGAAACAGATCAGATTCAGTTCAAACATCATTCTGCCTGGGGGAACACACTCCAGATATAAATTTATCTACATAAAGACAAATTTCTTATACTCCATATTTAAGAAAAAAGTTCCACTCCTTTGAACTGAAAGTCTTTTATCAGACTGAGCAGCTCATACTGTGATGTGATGTGATGGAAAACACTTTGTGATAAAGGCTTTAAAAATAAAACAGACTCGCCTCCCAGTGGATCCACTTGAACTGACGGAGGTCGGCCTTCGAGAAATCTGCTGCCGTCACATCAGGAAGGTTCCTGATGGACAGGAGGGAGAACATCAGGAGAACATCAGGAGAACATCAAGGAGAACATCAGGAGAACATCAGGGAGAACATCAGGTGAACATCAGGGAGAACATCAGGAGAACATCAGGGAGAACATCAGGAGAACATCAGGGAGAACATCAGGGAGAACATCAGGGAGAACATCAGGAGAACATCAGGGAGAACATCAGGGAGAACATCAGGAGAACATCAGGGAGAACATCAGGAGAACACGCAGAGTGAACTGAATGTTGGGAGGATCAACACCTTCCACCCAGACTCATGAATCCAGGTTCAAACCTCTGCTCCTTCAGAACTGCAGTGGATTTAACAGATCAATCGATAAAACTGATCAGTCTGATCCAAACTGATCAGTCTGTTTCATGGAAGGAGGAGATGCTCCTAATATTTTGGACACTCTGTATGTAAATACGTCTCAATAATCAGTAGAATTTAGGGAATTAAAACTTCTGACAGCTAGATCACTATGGATCATACAGCTGGCAGTGGATTAGTTTTTAAACGTTTGTATGTTTAGATAATCTGAATCTTAATCTTAATGATGCAGTTTGGCTTCATAATGTTACATTCAGGCCTGAATTCATTGTGGGTTTGAATGCTGATTTTTTATCAAATAAATTTCTTTTAATCATCATTGGGATGAAAGAGCCAGAGAACAAACTCAGCAAAGCAAAGTGGAACAAAACAGAAAAGAAACACTTTGTTCTGTGATTCGTCTTTTTACACCATGAAACTCATGCGACTGAATTAATATAATAAACGTTGTCTTTTAGTGCTTATCATTGTTTACAGATCAATTTCACACTTTAACTCAGTAGAGAGAGATCTGAAGAGTTCATTTCCAAAATGCTTTACATAAAGGATTCAGTTTGGAAATATGTTTTTGGTGCTGAAATCATTTTGTAACAAAGTGCAGCTTTTTTCAAATGTTGAAGATCATTTTGGAAGGAAACTCTTCATCTGAAAAGGATGTGTAGTACATGAGTGTAAAAATTGTTTAATTAACATAATACAATGGGAATGATGTAATATTATGGTGGAAATATTAGACATGCAGTGAGAAGTTAGATTAATTAAAGCTCTAAATTAATCCTCACCACTGCAGAGAGGCTTCTGTTTAAAACCAACAGCAGCTAACAAGTTTATGAAGTTTATTAAACTGGTAGAAACATGAACATCTGACTGACTCAGGAACGACTTCTGCATCAACACAGCTGGTTAAGTGTTCGTCTGTTCGCTGCAGGAGGAAGATTTCATCCTCACTCCTAATCCTAACCTTTAACCTTAACCCTTAAACTTAACCCTTAAACTTAATCCTAACTCTAACCTTTCTACTTCTTTCTACTGACAGTGGAGCAAAACCCTGAAACCTGAAATCCGACTTTATTTACAGAGTCGAGGAGAAACTTTAACAAAAATATCAGTCGACTTGAACAGCAGCAGCTCTGGGAAGCATCAGCTCATTGATCTGATATTACTGATATTTTAGATATTTAGCTGGCAGTCCTATGCAACAGAAGAATAATATTGAATTCCTACATTATCAGCATTACAAGCAATCAATAATAATGAGTGAAAGTGTCTGGTGTCCTGATATATTCCTGACCCTCGAATCATCATGTATGACATCAACGTCCAAGAAAACACATAAGAACAGAGGAGACTCAAAGAACTCATCTTCTTTCTATAATTAATTAATTTAGGATGTCCAGCTGATTCATATTCTGCAGTGGGAACATTCATGTATTTATCCTGCAGCTTTTATAACAGCGGAAAAGACTTGATTTTTCTAAACAATAGTGAAAAGGGATTTCAGTGTCCAACAGTGTCTGTACTTTCTTCCCTCTTATATTTCTGCATCCGTCCAGATGTTTAGTAAACAAATCTAAACATCAAACTGATGCTGTAGCTTGTTCTGACCGAACCAGCAGGGTTCAGTGTCTTGCTCAAAGGCACCTTGACCGGACGCATGGCGGTTAATGGACACACTCGCTCTTCTAAGGGACTTGATCCTGTGACATCACAGTCACAGGACGGTCTCTCTGCTGCCTCGCTCTGCAGTGGATCATCTGTCCTGCATTAGACCAGCGTGAATTATTAAATTATTAAATTATGACCATGATCACGTTTCTGCGTGCGTCCGTCCAGACTGGGGTCAAAGTAATTCAGAGTGTTTCTTTTATCCTGCTTGGCGCACCAGATGGGTGGGGTTTTCCACATCAGGACCAATCAGGTGGCAGAAGGGTGGAGAGTTTTTGTTCCAAAACAAAGTGCGGCCCAGAAGCCATTGGTGTGGATCACCAACCAATCAACCCCACAGAAATATTATGGTCTGTTTGTGATATGAGGCAAATAATATAATGGTTCAAAATTAGGCAGTAGACCATAATTCACCGCTGGGCCGCCATCTTGGACCAAAGCAGCTGAGCCAAGACTGATTCTTGTATTAAAACATCACAGCTGACTACAAGCTTGATGTTACTTCTGATTGGTTCCCAAAAAGCATCTGGCAGCTCAGCAAGATAGAAGGAAATATTAAAAGGTATTTGTGAATATTATTTGACCCCGCGTCTGGTCGTCTGGTCGCCCGGTCGCCCGGTCCGTCTTACGTGTCCGAGAGGACGACGGTACGAGAGCCGCTGGCAGGACAAACCACACAGCAGGCACAGGGGGTTTCACCCTCCGCCTGCCACGCAACGCCCGAAATATCCACCGCTCGCTTGGTAAAGTCTCCCACAATGAAACTGAGAGAGAGAGAGAGGGAGAGAGAGAGAGAGAGAGAGAGAAAGAAAACCCTGTGTTCATGAACTTCCAGGAATTTCCACGAAAAAAAAGAAAAGCTTAACATCATCTCCAAATCCCAGTGATGAAGATGATGATGAAGATGATGATGGTGATGCTCAGCAGTCGGCCGGCTCCAGCTGCAGGAGGAGAGGTGAAGGAGGGTTAATGAGACTGTGGCTCCACCTGCAGGTGAAGGAGGGAACTGCAACTGAACAACTCAGAAACAAACTGAACACCGACGTTTCTGTAGAGGGTCAGTTGTCCAGAGTGACCTCACTGCCTCTAAGGACACTTAGACAGGACACACACACACACACACACACACACACACACAAACCTGTTCATGTGTAGAATAGTGCGGCTGCCGGTGGTGATGTTGCTGATAATCACAGAGGCTGGGAAGGAGCACTGAGCATGCTCAGACAAGAGAGAGACGTCGATGGGGTACTTCTGAAAGTCATCAAGAACGAAGCTACAGAGAAACAGAGCAATTAGAGAGAGAGCGAGAGAGCGAGAGAGAAAGAGAGAGAGAGAGAGACAGAAAGAGAGAGACAGAAAGAGAGAAACAGAGAGAGAGAGAGAGAGACAGAGACAGAGAGAGAGAGAGACAGAAAGAGAGAAAAACAGAGAGAGACAGCGAGAGAGACAGAAAGAGAGAGAGAGAGAGAGAGAGAGAGAGGAGGAAGACTTGTCCCACTGTGGCTGTTTGCTTCACACCGCTGCTGCAGGGATGCAGTTCCTCCTGTGACCAGAGGGAGGCGCTGTGGAAACACTGATGGGAATCCTGACAGCGATCTGAATTCATCATCGGTCCAGTTTGGTCTTGGATGCGGTCCGACCGAAGGGCTTCAAGATGTGGTGTATGTAAATATAACCTATGTAAAAATAATTATAGCCTATGGAAATATAACATAAGAATATTTAAAGTTCACTATAGAGAACCACAGGCACACGAGTTCCTAGAGGAATATCAGCTGTCTGTCTGTCTGCCTGTCTGTCTGTCTGCCTGTCTGTCTGTCTGTCTCTGTCTGCCTGTCTGTCTGTCTCTCTGCCTGTCTCTGTCTGTCTGTCTGTCTGTCTCTGTCTGCCTGTCTGTCTCTGTCTGCCTGTCTGTCTCTCTGCCTGTCTCTGTCTGTCTGTCTGTCTCTGTCTGCCTGTCTGTCTGTCTCTCTGCCTGTCTCTGTCTGTCTGTCTGTCTGTCTCTGTCTGCCTGTCTGTCTCTGTCTGCCTGTCTGTCTCTCTGCCTGTCTCTGTCTGTCTGTCTGTCTGTCTCTGTCTGTCTGTCTGTCTGTCTCTCTGCCTGTCTCTGTCTGTCTGTCTGTCTGTCTGTCTGTCTGTCTGTCTGTCTGTCAGCAGGATAACTCCAAAAGTTATGAACAGATTTGTATGAAACTTTGTGGAAAGTTTGGTCATGGGACAACTAAGGAAGAACTGATTAACTTTTCACACCGATTGGCTACAGGGGGGCGTGGCAGGGGCTTGGCTTATCATGAAAACGCATATAACTTCAGCACAACATCAGACTTTGTGGCCAATCAGCAGACAGAAGAAGAGACAACCCCTCCATTATTGTTCCAATCAGATAACATGGAGGCAGTGGAGAACTTACTCTGTTCAGACAGAATCAGAACTTGGTCCAGTAGAAGAGCAGCTCTGATGAAACTGAACAGACAGAGAGCTGATTGGTCAGCTGGTGTTGAGATAATCAATAAAATGATTCAAGGGTGCAGAATGTGAACAGCAGATCTCATGTCCCATTCAGGTCCAGTCGGGAAAATGTGAAACAGGTTGGTAATGTGGAAGAAATTACGTTTTGGTGAAAATCCGACATGTGGAACTGGAAGATCTTGACAGCAGAGGTATGCGCTCTACTGAGGAACATCAAGGATTAGTATTAAAAATACATAAATACATGTCAACACCAAACTGCACGCAGCCTCCATTTTGAAGATCCAGGAATTAAAAGATACTCACTCTGCCACCGGTCCGGTAGCCAGCGAGCCCATGAACGCACACGGAGCGCCGAGCAGCGACAGCACCGTGCACGAGTTGGACGCGTTCCCACCTCGCTGCCAGCGCTGAGACAGACACCTGCAGTGGAACCACAGAAGAAGAAGTGGAGTGAACTGAGTGTCCAGGTGGATCAGTGGTGTTACAACTGGATTCTATTCTAGGTCTTCACAAATAAATGCACACTCATTCACAATCCCTTGTATCCTATTATATACTGTTGTTGTTGTTGTTGCTTCATGTTTCTGGTTTAAAAGTCCCATATGGTGTAAACCAGGACTCCCCTTGCCTCTGTGATGATAAAGGAGTTGGATGGTCTATCTAAACATGGTGAAAGTATCAAAACGCACGGTCGCCAACTAAATCCACACAATCCATATTAGAAAAGCGAGCCTCTAAACGAGCCGTTTGGACTTCCGTAACTTTGTGGCGTCACAAAGGTTCGCTCATTAGCATTTTTGTGTTTTTTTCAAAGCGGTTGAGCGGTTGTCATTGTTTATTACCGGAGAGTTTTCCCTACCTGTAGCCGCCGGGCCGCGGCGTCTCACGTTTCACTCTTGAAACGGTTAGCCAATCGGAACGGAGGGTCGTTAATATTAATGAGCCTTAAAGACACGGCGACAGAAACGGCCTGTTCTTGGTAAGGCTCAGAGAGATGCTGGAAAATGAACGTGGAGAAATGGATTGAGAGTGTTTTTGGTTCATGACACCACACACACAGCTTTGAATGGACCTCAAGACACAAAATAAAACTCTGGAGAGTGGAGAATATGGACCTTTAACATGTTATATATATATATACATATATATATATATGATTTAATAGTAGTCCATAGTTGCTCTACACTAGGATCAACATCCAACAAGATGGCGGCGGCTCTTTCCACGTTAATAAAGTTAATTAATTCTTTAATCCAGGCTTCTGTGTTAAAACAATCAGGTTAAGCACTTTCCAGTTCATTAAAATGTTCCTTTTAATAGATATATATGTAACAAAGTATATTTCTGTTCTGTATATTATCAGACTAACAAACAAACACTGGGCCTAATTTAACACAGACACATAACATTTCTCGTATTCTGCTAATGCCTTTTTCCAAAAGGCCATTTCCAAACCATAAGGATGAGCTCTTTCGTCACAGCCAAGCATCCATTGGATTTTAATTTATTAAAATAACAAAATCATTAAAATTGTTGTGTGTTGTTTTCTTATTGCTTGCCTTTCAAACGGGAAAACATTTAAAATCATGTCACGGGATTACAAAGACTACTAGCTACGTGTAATTTATGACATACAGGGAAAAAACAGTTTTAAGAGAAACCATCGTATTTACGAGTTTATGAGGAGTCCCTGAAGGCAGCTTGACACAACGACTGTATAGCAAAGCAGCGCTGTTTTATATTGTTGCATCAGCAGAATATTTCAATGCAGCAGACAGAAAGTCCGTCTGGATGTTTTATCATGTTTCCATCTCGTGAGCCAGTTAGCAGTTCAGCCGGTTCAGCCTCGGAAACGATAAACCGTTAGATTTTAAATTAAAATTATAAATTACATTCAGACTATCCCACCTGCTGTCGGTGTCTTCTTCGGGGTATTTGTCCACCACGTTGATGATGTCCAGACAGACCAGACCCACGCACAGGATCTTTTTATCCTCCATGTTTTCTGCAACAAACGGAATCAGACCAGACAGCTGAAATCTGGACTTTGAACAAGAAGTTGCTCGTTATCTGTTTATCAGTGTCAAGCTACCAGGAGAATACAGACGACTTCCTGTCGACAGTTTCAAAATAAAACCCCGACTAATAATACAATACTTCCAGTCGACAGTTTCAAAATAAAACCCTGACTAATAATACAAAGTACTTCCTGTCGACAGTTTCAAAATAAAACCCTGACTAATAATACAAAGTACTTCCTGTCGACAGTTTCAAAATAAAACCCCGACTAATAATACAATACTTCCAGTCAACAGTTTCAAAATAAAACCCTGACTAATAATACAATACTTCCAGTCAACAGTTTCAAAATAAAACCCTGACTAATAATACAAAGTACCAATGAGAAAATTAATATAATTTAGATTAGATCAAAGTTTTAGTGTTGCAGCAGCAGATAACACAACACAAAGACTAAATAAGATGTAGATCAGAGAGATAGATCATAGAGATATAACAGTGTTATATCTCTATGATGTAGATGAAGGGGTTGGGGGGGGGGGATACATTAAGTGAAACAATGAAAAATATGCATCATGAATAAATAGGCCTATATGGAAATAGAACTGACAGAATTACCTCATATATAAGCCTTCTCATAGACATTTAAGGCTAAGACTCTGTGTAATTTATTACATCTTCTGCATGTTTGCTGTAACAGGCTGTATTTTATTTTAACAGAGTTTATTATTATATATTAATGTGATAACTAGATTTCAGAGTGGAGGTCAGAGCTGGGACCATTTCTGGAGTTTGAAACAACACAGTTCTGTTGCTGTGACGACCAGTTTAATGCTGCTGAGTTACTGTTTATGAACAAAAACAACAAACAAAAACAACTCCTGAACATGATGATAGATATTTAGTAAGACTCGTCAACAAGTGGTGAAGAACTAGAGGTAAGTTTCAGTACTTGGCCCTTAAAAACTATTAAAACTATTAAAACTAATAGAAATGATTTTCCCCTGCAGCTCTGTATCTTCAGCAGTTTCATTTGCTTCATGCATTATTCTGAGAAATATCTGAGACATGTAGCTCATGCAAATCTGACATATGTATATATATATCTGTATTGAAATCTACCCTACAATCACAACTCAAATCCCCCAAAACTTAGATTTTTTAAACCTATTTATTCACTGTTTTTAAACCTTTTTATTCTCAGTTGTTCAGTTTTTGGGACGGCAGCTGGATCCTGGTCTCATGTCTGAGGCAGTGGGCCGACTGGCGGAGGATCGGCTGGAGATCCTTCAGGTCGGTCCTTCAGTCTTCATCATATTCGCTCAATAAGCTTCATCATAATGTGAATAACTGATAGTAACTTTATAACTTTATTTTAGTAATAAAACAAATCATATGACACTTTCCAAAAGTTCCAATAAAACAATAACAGCTTGTCCATTTATTAAAATGTGCATTTATCTATTCATTCATTCATTCATTGATACGGCTATTCATCTTTCAATGTACTAATGTATTAATGAAATTAATTGATTAATTCATTCATTCATTAAACATGCATGTATTCATTCATCCATCCATTGATTCCTTTATTAATTCATCCAGTGCTTCAATAAGTCATGCATTCATTGAAGTGGTATTCCTCAAGATGCTTTATTTATTTATTTATTTATTTATTTTGATGCCATCTGTCCACTTTCCACAGATCACCTGTCAATCAAACAATGTGGGTGGAGCTTAGATTTCCTGTTGATGCAGTTTGAGTTTCTCTTCTCTCTGTCTGTTCAGTCATGGCGGCTATCACTGCTCATGCTAACTATCCAGTTCTTCTTCTTCTGTTGATTCCAAACAAAGTGGAAACATAAAACGCATCACTTCCTGTGCGGCAGAGGATTTTTTCCAGGAAAGAGCGACCCAACTCTAACTAACTCTAACTCTAATCTAACTCTAACCCGTCTTGGAGAGAACGAAGATCTGATGAAGAGAATAGAGAAACATCCTGACAGTTTCAGATGGACTGATCAAATTAGATTAAATAGATTAGATTAATTAGACTGTCTGCTTCACATCACACAGATTAATTAAGACACACAGCTGTTGATTTGTTTCACCCGGCTCTGTCCTGCAGACTGCAGCGCTGCTCGGACATGATGCAGCAATGAATCTTGGGACTTTCCATTTGTTCTTGTCAGTCAAGTTTCAATCCGCTGCTGGCAAGGAAACTTCCGGGATCTCTATGATCCGTCCTCCGGCCTTTAGGTGTTTTGTTTTTGAATCGTGCTTCGGAGGAAAGATATTACGTAAAATGCGTCACGGAGGAACAAGAACGCAGAAGAACACAAAGAGACGGAGGGTTAGAGCAGCAGGTGGAAAAGCTTTCATGAACTGGATGTAGTTTGGGTCACTGTTGTGTTGGAACAGAACAGATGTTTCTTCATGTGAAAATAATCCTGAATATTATTTTAAAGCTGTCGTCTCTCAATAGAGAATAAAGAAAATATTCCCGGTGCGTCTCGGTGGCTCAGCTGGTAGAGTTCGTACCGCTAAGACTCAGTCCAGATCGCAGCGACTCGGGTTCGAATCCCAACCGTTCCCTTTGCTGCATGTCATCCTGTCTCTCTACTGTTCTAATAAAGCAAAATGCCAAAGCTGTGTCTCTCCTGCTGCAGAATAAAGAAAATAATCCTGCTTCTGATTTTAAAGCTGCGTCTCTCCTGCTGCAGGTGCAGCGGCTGCTGCAGTGCGTCACCAACAGAGATCAGCCGCAGGTGAAGAAGCTGCTGCGCCTCGGCGTCTCCGGCCTCGTCAACCTGACGGAGCGGAGCGAGGGCCGATCGGCGCTGCAGCTCGCCGCCTCCAACAACCACACCGACATGGTCAGCCTCCTGCTCGCTCAGGTAGGCAGGCGGTCAGCCGGCCAGTCAGCCAGTCAGGCAATAAAACCGTCAACCAACCAATCAACTAGGCAGTCAGTCAGTTAACCAGTCAGCTAACCCATTTAGTAAGTTCACCAGTGATTAAGCTAACCAGTCAGTCAGTAAACTAACCAGTCAGTAAGTTAACCAGTCAGTGAGTCAACCAGTCAGCAAGTTAACCAGTCAGTCAGTATATTAACCAGTCAATAAGTTAAGTCAGTCAGTCAGTCAGTCAGTAAGTTAACCAGTCAGTCAGTCAGTCAGTTAATCAGTCAGTCAGTCAGTCAGTCAGTTAACCAGTCAGTCAGCATATTAACCAGTCAGAAAGTTAACCAGTCAGTCAGTAGGTTAACCAGTCAGTCAGTATATTAACCAGTCAGTAAGTTAACCAGTCAGTCACTATATTAACCAGTCAGTAAGTTAACCAGTCAGTCAATAAGTTAACAGTCAGTCAGTTAGTATATTAACCAGTCAGTAAGTTAACCAGTCAGTCAGTCAGTCAGTAAGTTAACCAGTCAGTAAATTAACCAGTCAGTAAGTTAACAGTCAGTCAGTATATTAACCAGTCAATAAGTTAACAGTCACTCAGTTAGTATATTAACCAGTTAGTAAGTTAACCAGTCAGTTAACCAGTCAGTAAATTAACCAGTCAGTCAGTAAGTTAGTAGGTCAGTCAGTGACCCTGTGCTCCCTGTCTGCAGGGGGCGGAGCCTGCTGTTCAGGACAGGAGGGGTCGGACGGCGGTGATGCTGGCGGCGGAGCTCGGCCATGAGGCTGCTGTGGCTCTGCTGGCTGACAGCCGGGCCGCCATGAGCGTCCTGGACAATGACGGAAAAGGTTACACTGCTGCTACAAACTGATGTTTTTCACCTTTAAAAGGTTTTTGAAAGTCAAAGCTGCTTCACACTGGAAGAAGTTGAAATGTAGCTGCATGCAGCAATGTGCCGTCTGAGAAAGGTTGTGCTGAAGAATGAAATCTGTTAGGCCTAAATGTCTTTAAACTGTTGGAGGAACTTCATCCATTGGCCGGCCGCCCAACTACAGTAAAGCCCTCAAGAAAAAAAAAGTTTAAATAAAATGTGTGTGTGTGGGGGGGGGGGGTCTGGTGACCAGGGGTCCGGGTCTCTGTGTCCTGGGAGTCCGGTGAACCGGTACTTCAAGCCGATCGATCCATGGGGCGCTCCCCTCCCTCTCAGCTGTTTTAGCCTCTTCTGTTATAGGCTTCTTGTTTTGTTTTGTTGCAGGGGGTCCAGCAGTTACAGTCCTGTCTTCCATATTGATTAGCTTCACGCTGTTCATTCTAAGCAACTAGTCTGCATTCAAACTGCGGCTTTTGTCTTCCTGGTTTGGTTGAGGCTCCTCAGTAGTCAGTCAGTACATCAGTACGGCACTTTTCACACCAGTTCGTACCCACGGATACAGAGAATGAACAGGCTGAAAGAAACACAGAGACTAAACCAATTGTCTCCATCATAGTCTCATTTTTCTACTGGCAAACCTTTATGGTATCAAAATGAATTGGAAGATGATAGAATCAGAGAAATTCGACATGTAGGGCCTTTAATATTCTAACAGTTATCCACCAAGAAGAAAAATACAACACTAAACAACAAAATCGCCTGCCTGCTCAGACCGGGTCAAAAGTGCACAACACAAAGTGCAGACTGTTTTCTGGGGCTTTACCAAGTGATGCGCACATGAGCAGATCCTATTCAAAAGCTTACCAAGCCTTTTTGTGGATGATATGTTACCAGTTTGACTTGGAGATAAATCCCTCAAGCAGGAAAAAATAAGATCCAACATTTTTCAACTATATACACATGTAGCCTAACTGTGGTTGAATGACTGGCATCCAACATAGAACTGTCAGTATGTGCCATGACGCATGGAGTGGTGATTGTGGAGGCAGAGCCATCCTCTATAGATGTCAGGGTCTGGTTGGTGAGAATGACGTGATTTGCTGATGCGGAACCAATTGGAGAGAGCAGGGGAGATCGACCTCTCATACTCACCAAATTCAAAACAGTGAAAGAGTTGATAGTTGCTGTTTCAGGTTATCCATTATTGTATAATTGCAGATTCAAAGAGTACAAATAGCAGTTTTTTGGCGTTAGCATGCTGAGACACTACTAGCTGAAATGCTACGGTCACTTCCTAGCACAACTGTCAGGGGGCTCAGCGTAGGTTCCGGTTTGACCGCAGCTTAATCCAGCCCTGTTTAGACCACGCTGCAGGTGTGACAGGCGCCTCTGCCCACAAACCTACAAAAAATGTCTTTGCATGTGTGTCATTCATTCATGAAAACAGAGTCCTGTGTCTCCATGGTGGAACTAAACAAAGACACAGTTTTAATGTTTCGATGTAATATTTAGTGTAGACTTCACAACCTACAGTGGAACACATGTTCAGCTGGTGCAACAGGCTGCAGATCTGTCTGAAATCCTGGAGAAAAAGTATTTTAGGAATCCAGCATGTGTGTCAGTATATGTGTGTTCATATGTTTGTTTATGTGTGTGTTTATGTGTGTTCATATGTGTGTGTGTTCCCAGGAGTGTTGTTCTACTGTGTCTCCCCCAGCGAGCCTCACATGCGCTGCCTGGAGCTTCTGCTCAACAGCAACGCCGATGTCAACAACGTGTCCGGAGCCGGGACCCCCGTCCTCCTGTCGGCCTGCCGGATCGCCCAACGGCGTGTCGGCCTGGCTCTCCGCCTCCTGGAACGGGGAGCCAACCCCAATGCCGTGCAGAAGGTCGCTGGTCATTTCAAGAGTTTTGTTGCAAAATGATTTATAGCACAAAATGATTTTTTTTATTTTTAATGAATAGTAAGTAACTTAAACGCTTTGTTGAAAAAAATATTTTTTTTACGGTCTGGATCCTCTATATATTATAAATAATAGTAATATATCATAATACGTAATACTAATTTATATAATAATAATGCTGTAATAATATATAATATAATAATAATAATGCACTACTACTACTACTAGACAAACTTAAGGCCTTTACACACCAAGAGTAATAATAATAATAATAATACATTTTATTTGAGGGCGCCTTTCAGGACACCCAAGGTCGCCTTACAATGCAAAAAAAAAGAAAGAAACACACTCAAACAGGTAAAAACAGCGAAACATGGCAACGACACCAGCATAGACAAAACAAGTGACATAGGGTGGGCAGACACGTATAGGAGGGGGAATAAAAACAGTAAAACTGTAAGGATAAAAGGGAAACGCACAGTACGATGAGGATTACAGTGAGTAGGCCAGTTTGAACAGGTGAGTTTTGAGGTGGGATTTGTAGTTATGGAATCAGACTGTCAAATGTGTGGGGGCAGGGAGTTCCAAAGCCTGGGAGCAGTGCAGCTGAAAGCCCTAGCACCCATGGTGCTGAGGCATGAGGTGGGGATGGTCAGAAGACCAGCTGAGGATGAGCGCAGGGAGCGGGAGGGGATGTAGTCCTGGAGGAGGTCAGAAAGATAAGTGGGGGCTAGGTTATGGAGGGCTTTGAAGGTGAGCAGGAGGTTTTTATAGTCGATTCGGTATTGAACATGGAGCCAGTGTAGTTGGATGAGAATGGGGGTGATGTGGTCGGATGATTTGGTGCGAGTAATGATCCGGGCAGCCGAGTTCTGAATGATTTGAAGCCTGTTAAGCAGTTTGGTGGGAAGGCCAGAGAGAACAGCATTACAGTAGTCAATCCGGGATGTGACGAATGCGTGGACCAAGACTTCAGTGCTGGATTGAGACAGGGATGGGCAGAGTCTGGAAATGTTGCGGAGGTGGAAGAAAGCAGTCCGGGTGATGTTTTTTATGTGAGGTGCAAAGGAAAGGGTGCTATCCACAATGATACCGAGGCTCTTGACTTGGCTGGAGAGGGGTACAGGGAAGCCATCAATGATGATGTTTAGGGCTTTGGTATTTTGGGCTTTGGAAAGGGTGGTTTTGGAGCCAATGAGCAGGGCCTCAGTTTTGCTCTCATTGAGCTTCAGAAAGTTCCTGCTCATCCAGCTCCTGATGTCCTGGAGGCAGGTGGTGAGGGAGGTGGGAGGAAGGGCAGTGGTGGGTTTAATGGAGAAGTAGACCTGAGTATCATCAGCATAGCAATGAAAGTGGACACCATGGTGACGGAAGATTGTGCCCAGGGGAAGGAGGTAGATGATGAATAGGAGTGGACCCAGTACTGACCCCTGGGGGACACCCAACAGCAGAACACCTTGACCTGTGGTTCCTCAGTTGGACATACTGTTGTCTGTCAGTGAGATAAAATGAGAACCAGGAGAGTGCAACACCAGTAATCCCACTGTCAGCCAGGCGCTCCAGGAGTAGTGGGTGGGAGATGGTGTCGAAGGCAGCACTGAGGTCAAGGAGGATAAGGATGGTAAGCAGCCCAGAGTCAGCTGCACGGAGGAGGTCATTGGTGATTTTAACCAGGGCTGTTTCAGTACTGTGTTTGGGGCGGAAACCAGATTGGAAGGGTTCATGGAGGTTGTTTGAGTCAAGGTGGGATTGAATGACTGAGTGATGCGAATAAACATTAGGAAAATTCAGAATAATTTGCAGGCAAATTATTCACACCAAATATATTCACACCAAATATATTCACACCAAACGTGATGCAATTTTGCGATTAAATTATATAGGTTCTAAAAAAAACAATCGCGGCACGAAAAAATGGAGTCAACATCAAGCGACGACGACTTGATTTTGCTTTTGATTAGCAAAAAAAGGAAAAGAAGAAATTTCTGGGTACACCCAATATTGAGGAGGAGGAGATAGCATGGAGAGTTCCACTGCTTGGTACAGGAGCTGAAGCTGTACCACGGCCGCTTTCGGACCTACTTCAGGATGTCTGTGGGACAGTTTGAGTCCCTACTGGAACAGCTGGCACCACACCTGAAGAAGAGGAGGAACAACTTCAGAGAGCCGATTGACCCAGAGCAGAGGCTAGCCGTGTGTCTGAGGTAAAATAATATCAGAAGTAATAACTGAAATAAGTCCAGTTTGAACACAGTGCCAGCGCTGCGCATTTGGCGAGCTGAGTGCCAGTTCGTTTGTTCAAAATTTGTGTCAAGAGTGGGATAATGGAGCTAATATAGCGTTTTATAACTGAAGAGTGAATCACTTGGTGTAATTTCATAATCGAGACATTATTGATTTCCTTCTGATCAAGTTTGTAGGTGCGACTTGCGTCCTAGGTCCTATGGTTACCAATATGCACAGACAAATATAACCAGCCAATGTAGCCGCCTATCTAGTTGTCACTCCAC
This sequence comes from Centroberyx gerrardi, assembly GCF_048128805.1. NCBI lineage: Eukaryota > Metazoa > Chordata > Actinopteri > Beryciformes > Berycidae > Centroberyx > Centroberyx gerrardi. The sequence continues at coordinate 38,564,539 of NC_135997.1, forward strand.
TACAGTATCGTTGCCTACTCTTTATTTTGTCTATTTCAACTAGGCTACATCCTTATAAAGGCAAAAATAGCCTTGAGCATTGGCCAGAGAGATAAATAGCCTATAGGCTATCTCAGATTGAAAGATGGTGGATGGGCGGACAGAGACAGACTAGGTTATTAATACATAGGAAACAGATAGGCCAATACATTTCTTCCATTATGTCTTTACATATTTCTCAGCACCGGCGATTCCTTTACAACCATAGCAGCTAGTTTTCACCTTGGTGTCTCAACTGTTGCACAAATAGTAAAGGAAACCTGCAATCTATCTATCTGTATCTGGGTCTATCTGGGAGAACATGAGGGAAACCCACATGCCACACCCAACTGAGGAGCTGTGGAGGAACACTGCCAGGAGGTTTGAAGAGTGGTGGAACTTTGCACACTGCATAGGTGCACTGGATGGAAAGCACATCGTCATGCAGGCACCTCCCAACTCGGGGTCCCAATATTATAATTACAAGGGCACTTTCTCCATCGTCTTACTTGCCCTGGTGGATGCAGACTACAGGTTCCTGGCAGTTGATGTTGGAGGTTTTGGCAGCAACAGCAATGGAGGCATATTTGCCAACTCCCGTTTTGGCAGAGCTCTCCAGGCAGGTGAACTGCATGTCCCCTACCTTCTGCACCAGAGTTGGGATCAGTGCCTTATGTGGTTGTGGCTGATGAGGCCTTCCCAATGAAGCCGTACCTCCTTCAACCCTATCCAGGACGTCGCCTTCCAGAGGACATGCGGGTGTTCAATTACTGCCTCTCCAGAGCCCGGCGTATTGTGGAAAATGCTTTTGGCATCCTCACCCGTCGCTGGAGGGTCTACTACAGAAGACTGCAAGTCTGCCCTGATGTAGCTGACAGTGTAGTGAAGGCCACCTGCATACTCTCCAACTTCTTGCACTCTGCAGAGGGGGATCAGCATCAAGACGGACTGAGAGTACGGGAAACCCTCCGCCAGTACTTCACCTCACCTGCTGGACAAGTGCCCTGGGAATATGACCATGTGCGCCATGGTTTCTCTCTGTAAAATGATTATCTGCCCTATACATAACACTGAATTTTCAGCCCAATTTTTGTACAGCTACACTGTCAAACACATTATTATATATCTATACATAACACATTGTTATCATTATTATATATTATAATTTATTATAAGTTAAGATAATTTCATTGTTTAAATCCCATATCAAACATGTTTCTGATCAATGATAAATGTCTTATCTGTTAATGCTTTTCTTTTTTTTGCATTTAAATACATAAATAATAAATCCAAGTTGTCATAAATACAATGACAAATGACTGTTACAATATAATATTTTATTGAATTAATAATAGTTATTAAATTAATAACAGCACATTGTGGAGAAAATAAGAGCTCAAAGTGGCTATAACAATAAAGGGAAAAGAGAGACCTTTGCCTATGATGTAAAATTTTATTGAAGTTGACCAGTAAGGTACAGAGCTAAATGATATAGTTTAAGGTTCACATAGCATGCAGCACCTTTCAACCCAAACAGGTTTTCTTTGTTTGGGTTGAAACGTGCTGCATGCTTCGTGTACCTGAAACTATATCATTTAGCTCTGAACCTTATTTTACTTCATATGCAAAAGTCTCTCTTTTCCCTTTACTAAATGAATAACAACAGCAGTTAAATAAAGATAATAAATACTAAAAAACTAACAAGTGTGAAATAAAGCCCCAAACTGCTATTCAAACGCAACTACTTAGTTAGCAAATAGATGTGCCTTGTTAATTGTAAGCAAAATGGCAGTGGAGTATTGTATAGGTATTGATGAAGTCTGGTTTTTTTTTATAAACTAATCACTGAAGAAGTAGTAGTACAGGGCAACACTTTAACACCATATAAGATTTAATCACATAAATTCTTAATTTATAACTGTAACAGCACTATATGTACAATCTGCTGGGCATCCCTTACTTGATTTAACCAAAAGAAAAATGTCTACAATACAAACAAGAATGAGTCTTTTTACTGCTGGACTGCCAACCTAGCCAGATCTCTTCTTTTAGACAATTGATAGATATGAGGTAGGTTAAGAAGGCCAATACAAAATATACCTCCTGAATGAAGTGGACTGGTCTAAGAAAAACATTGCATCCATATATTTCCACTTCTTCTGCTTGCCACCTGCCTGGCCACTCCTCACCTCCCCATCCTCCCTCTTCTTTCTCACATATGTGTCCCTCAGATTTTTCCACAACTTCTTCAGCTGTTCATCTATAAGATACAAGAACAGTTGCTGCACTATAGCACACAACACCACCTGATAACACCACCTTATAAGGAAGCACCGCCAGATTTAGCAACATAATTGCAGAAAAGTGTAATGTTCAGCTACAGGCCAATTACGTTTACATAATAGGCTACATTTATTGTCTGATTGACTGGCGTTGCCATCTGTACAACGCCAGTCAATCAGACAATAAATCTAGCATTACAGATGTATCTGGCGTTACAGATGTCACAGATGACCTCAGCAAACCCTGTAAAAAAGATGTAACCATGGGAAAATTCACTTGTATTACATTAACTGAGCTTTGCAAGACTGTCACTGAGTGTAACTCCTCCATCTCATGTATTGACCCTGTACCTACAGCATTTTTTAAGCGGGTGTTCGATAGTGTTTCAAGTCATGTCCTGAAGATTATAAATACTCTTCAAACAGGCATCTTCCCAGATACCTTCAAAACAGCTGTTGTAAAACCCTTACTAAAGAAACCCAACCTAGATGGTAATGCACTGACCAGCTATAGGCCGATATCCAACCTTCCATTCATTAGTAAGATACTTGAAAAGGTAGTTTCAGTCTAAATAAACTCCTTTCTTAAAGAAAATAATATCCTGGAGGAATTTCAATCAGGCTTTAGAACATACCACAGCACTGAAACTGCTCTTACTAAAATAATCAGCGAACTCAGACTAAATTCTGATGAAAATAAGGTCTCAATTCTTGTCCTCGTAGACCTAAGTGCAGCGTTTGATACGATTGACCATGATATCTTAATCAATCGTCTTGAAAAGTTGGTTGGTCTTTCTAACTGTGTGTTAAACTGGTTCAAAACATACATCAAAGGGAGAAAGTTTCACGTCAGTTTTGGAGATCATGTGTCTGAGAAACATGACATCTGTTTTGGGGTTGCACAAGGGAGCTGCCTTGGTCCATTATTATTCTCACTATACATGCTGCCACTTGGTGACATCATTAGAAAGCACGATGTATGTTTCCATAGTTATGCAGATGACACGCAACTGTACATCTCTGCTGAACCAAATGATGCTGCACCTATAAACTCCATTACTACCTGTCTTTTGGCAATAAATAAATGGATGAGCAATAATTTTTTAAAGTTAAACGAGGACAAAACTGAAATCCTATTAGTCAGCCCTAAAACAAAAAGAGAAATGCTGTTTAATAATCTGGGAACATTGACTCCCTGGATTAAATCTGAGGTTACAAGTCTTGGTGTTATCCTAGATTCAGATCTAAGCTTCAAGTCCCACATTAACAAGCTGACGAAAACATCATTTTTCCACCTTAGAAACATAGCTAAAGTACGACCATTTATAAATCAAAAAGATGCTGAAAAACTGATTCATGCCTTTATTTCAAGCCAACTCGATTACTGTAACGCACTTTTTACCGGTCTCCCAAAAAAAACCACTGAGAGACTTCAGCTCATTCAAAACTCTGCAGCTCGGCTATTAACCAGAACCAAGAGGAGAGAGCACATTAGTCCAGTTTTAGCTGCTCTACACTGGCTTCCTGTAACATTTAGAATTGATTTTAAGGTCCTCCTCCTTATATACAAAGCCCTTAATGGGCTAGGACCAAGCTACATTGCTAACTCCCTTGTTCACTACCTGCCTTCAAGAACACTGCGATCATCTGCTGCTGGTTTATTGGAGGTTCCCAGCAACAGCTGAAAGAAAATCCGGGATGCAGCCTTTGTCAATTACGCCCCAAAGCTATGGAACACACTACCTATAGATATCAGGGAAGCCAGCTCGCTAAATATTTTTAAAAGAAAGGCTAAAGTGAAACTTATCTCTTCACTTTAGCCTTTAACTAGTTATGACTTTCCTGATACAGGCCTTAAACTCTTTTTTGCACTTTGCTTCGCAGTTATGCACTGCTGCACTTCTTTTAAAATGTTGTATTTTACTTGATTTTATGCATTCTATGTACTCTATTTTTTTAACTTTATTTTTATTATTATTATTCAGTGGGATTTATTTTCTATCTTATATTATGCATTCCTCATTTTTATCTTATTTTTACTATTATTATCAAGTGGGTTTTATTCTCCATCTTATTTTATATTAATTATGGCATTCTATCCCTGTTTTTATGCTTATTCTATGTCTATTTTCATGTGAAGATACATTCTATGTATTCTATTCTCATCTTTATCTTATTTTTACTATTATTATCAAGTTTTATGTGAAGCACTTGGTGCATGTAATTTCTTTGTTGTAAAGCACTTTGAGCTGCATTTCTTGTATGAAAGGTGCTATACAAATCAAGTTTATTATTATTATTATTATTATTATTATTATAATAGATGTGTCTGGACGATCTGTACAACGCCAGTCAATCAGACAATAAATCTAGCGTTACAGATGTATCTGGACGATCTGTACAACGGCCGTTACAGATGTATCTGGATGATAAACGTCCGCATTGTGCAGAGAATGATAGACATATTCAATTGCCAACCTACACATCACTAAAACACTGTGGTAAACACACTTAAAACAAGTAGTTAACGTTGTAGCCGTTATAGCTGGGTAGTTGGCTACATATTACCATAAAAGTAACAAAAGTTACACAAAGCCACTGTTGTCCATAGGCTATTGACGCTGGATATAAACCCACCATCTTCGTACTAAAGCTCATCTGCAATCCTTCTCCATATGTTGTCTTTGTAATCATTGTCGTTGTAGTTTTTGTCTCTTATCAAAAAGAGCAGCATTCCGAGAGACAAAGTTTATGACACGATCCGCCATGTTGAATGTTGTGAGTGTGACGCTATGAACAAACTTCATCCCGATTGGTAAGATGTGCTCATGTCGCAGGTGAAAAGTCACAAAAATCGACCTTGGTCCGAAAAAATAAGTACCGCAATTTCGCTAAGCAAAATTCCACCGTTGACATTGACTGGATATAGGTACGAAAAATATTATTGACATGTGAATAAATCGTGCGAATAAATCGCTCTTGGTGTGTAAAGGCCTTTAGTCTGTATAGCAACATATTTTGATGGAAGATGGTTGATGACTTGTTATTGAGAACTGTTACAGTCTCAAAGGGTCACAATGCCGACGTTAAGAAAACAATAAATGAACAAAAATGTTACAAATGTTGTGTTAGGCTGCTGAGAGAGGAATCTTCCTACAGGACAGTCAGAGACAGAGGTGAGATGTTGAGAACAAACACAGAATAAATTCAGTAAGACACAAACACAGACTGAAACAGACAGGAGACTCGGCCTGAAACAGATAAGAGACTCGGCCTGAAACAGACAGGAGACTCAGCCTGAAACAAAATGAAATACCCAAAATAAAACCCAAAATGAAATACCCAAGAAGTAAGAAAACAAGCTTTTAAATGTACAAAAAGTATTACTTTCCACAGATGATTGTTCAGATGGTGTTGGGGCCTTCAACAGGGAAAACGTGTCATGTTTGGGCTGAGAGGTTGTTGTTATTATCGTCATTATAATCTTCCCAGGTGACGGGCCGTACAGCCCTGATGGAGGCCTGCATGACTGGGGAGGCGGAGCTTGTCAGGGCCATTTTACAGCGAGGAGGAAACCCCAACTCTTTGGATGAGAAGAAGATGAATGCTGCCCACATGGCCGCTGAAGGAGGCTTCTTTGAGGTTGTACTTTTTATCTTTCTAGAGTAGGGAAGTCCTCCAACCAGAGGACTTGGGTTCAAACCCCCGTGTCAGCGAACCCTCACCCTGTTGAAGTGTCCTTGAGCAAGACACTGAATCCCTACCAGCTCCAGTTGTTCTGCTCCTGATCCTCTGAAGAGAAAAGACAATTTTTCTACTGGGAGCAACAGAGTATCGCACTGTTATCTGTCTGTCTACTTGTCATTTTACCCCCCCATCCATCCAGTTCACTGCTGCTTTTGTTCCTCCTCTCTCCATAGTTGATAGTGTTGTTGTCTGCGTATGGTGCAGACCTGGCTGCAACGGCACTGAACTGCACCAATGCTCTCCATCTGGCTGCAGCCGGAGGCTTTGCTGAATGCTGCAGGTTCCTGGCACAAAGAGGTTGGTGGAGGAACGCTCGCCACATTTCTCTTTACAGCTGCAGCCATAAGAAATCATTCTGCTCGGACACACAGGTAGAGCCGGAGAGGACGGCTGGATTTTCACCTAAAATGTTGCCTTGTGCTTCCTTACAATGGCACATCTATAAAACATTCAATAATAATATTATTTGGGAACCCACCTCTTTAATTGATCAAAGCTAGCATTGACCCAGAGGACAGCAGTGCACTGATAAATTATGCTTTGATCATTAATAATGATAATAATAATTGATTACATTTATATAGCGCTTTTCTAAGTACTCAAAGCGCTTCACTTCACATATTGGGGGGGGGGGCCTCAACTCATCCACCACCGGTGTGTAGCACCCACCTGGGTGATGCACGGCAGCCAGTTTGCGCCAGAACGCTCACCACACATCAGCTAGCATTAGAAGTCTCATCACTGTTCACTTCTCCATTCTTCGATTTTGTTTTTCCTAAATCAAGCTGCCTCTGTGTAGCACCCTGCCCTTTGTATTAGATGATGAAAATTACTGTTAAAAAATATGCATTTTAAAAATTCCATTCAAAAACAGCATTTTAAGCCTGACAGGGCAAAGAGGCAGAGACTCAACCCCCTTTGGACACTTTCTGAACCCCAAACTCCCCCAAGCTGCTCAGTGGCCAGTAGGAGACTATGGTTGTACTGGGCAGCTTGCAGGTGTGAATGTGTGTATTTTTGTGAATGAGTGCATTACTGAAAGAGAGCATGCATGCTCTGCAAACAGTTCCTGTATAAATAAAAGTGAGAAGAACAGGTGTGTGTCTGAACAGGCTGTAATGCGAAGCAGAAGAACTCTGAAGGCCTCCTGCCTCGTCAGATGACTGAGGACAAAGGCACCAGCAAGGAGCTGAAGAAGGCAGAGCGTCTGCAGGCGAAGCTGTCTGGACCTGGGGCCGCTGAGCCTGAGACCTGGAGAGCGGCGCTCCACGACTGGTCCTATGAGCACCAGGAGGCCTTACGCATCGCCATGGAAACACAGGAGGAAGAGGGTCCTGTGGATATCGTTACCAAGGACACGTTTGTCACAGTGATGAAGGATCACCACGCACCCATGGATGATGATCAGCTCCAGAAAGTAAGACCAAATCTTTGATTTTGAAAAAGAACAAAATTCACGTTGCATATATTGCAGCACAAATATCTCAAGCCACTCCCACTCCTCTCTGTTATTGTCACTATCTGACTGGTCAGCTAGTCATCCATCTATTCATCCATCCATCCACCCAATCTTTTAACTATTCTCTCTATAGTTACAATATTCCTCATGTTTTCTGCGTAGATCATCCAGGAATGTAATAAGAAGACGGTTTGGTCATTGGACCATCCACTAATTCATCAATTCTAGAACTGTTTATCTCTCTATATTTAAAACACTTGTTTATTTTGTCAGTCATGCAGGAACCTTGATGGAATTACATTTCTTATTGCTTCTCTCTCTCTAGTAAAAATATTCCTCATGATTACTGTGTTCATCATCCAGGAGCAAGACCAGAGGCATTATGACCTCATCAGTAGTTCATTCACCATTCATTCATTCATTCATTCATTCAATCCACTTGTTAAAACATTCCTCATGTGGACTGTGCAGATCCTCCAGGAGCATGACAGGAGCCGTGACGGTCTGATCAACATCTCAGACTTCTTCAGAGGAGTCCACTACCTGCAGAAGGCCTTCACCATTCCATCCTACGCTCCTAAACAGAAGAAGGCTGTGAAAGGAGGGAAAGGAAAGAAGAAAGGGAAGTTTGTCCTCCCCATGCCTGTCTGTGTGCTCCCTCCAGCGCTCAGCCGCCGCCGGCCGGACGGAGGTCCCCCCCTCTTCATGATCAAACGCCACCAGCCCTTCACCAACGCCACACACTTCGACTCAGACTGGCCGCCACGCCACCCCGTCGAGGACGACTCGGTTTGGTACCTGGATGAGCCTGAGAAGGTGTGTGTGTGTGTGTGTGTGTGTGTGTGTGTGGGGGGGGGGTTATTGTTTATTTGGATCCCCATTAGTTGTTACCAAGGTAACAGCTACTCTTCCTGGGGTCTACGTTAAGAACATAAATGTATACATATGCTTTCACATACATGCATACATTAATACAATTACAGCAATAATCTGATCCAAACCCCATCCCAATTAAAACAGTATAAACATTACAAAAACCAAATACAATTTCAACAAAACCACGTGAAACTCTTTCTCTATAGGCTACATCTCTCTCTATATGTATACACACACACACACACACACACACACACACACACACATACATACATACACTTATATACACATACATGCATACATACTATATAACAAGCAGTATCTATGACCATGTTTACCAAATACTTTGAGCTACCAATTTAACAAATTTGACAAATTTAACAAAACCAAAGACAGAGAAAGTTACTAATTAGTTATTTTGTAGGCCTGTACCCAAGAATAACCTCTTTAGTTGCTTTTTAAAACTTTCTTTACTCGTTGCTTGAGTAATAAAGTATGGCAAACTATTCCAATGAGAGATGGCTCTGCACATAACAATTTTTTCATTGCACCACATGTTGATCGGGTGGCTTAAAACTTTCTTCAGGATCCCAAAAACAAACCGAAAGAAAACCAAAGACAACAGGAACAAGAGGGCAGGCGACTACTAAGTATTTCTGTAACCTAGCGCTGTTTGTACCCGGCCAGCAGCGTGATATTTAATGTACTGTGGTTATGTTTGCTATGTGGCTAGTGTCGCTGCTAACAGTAGCTAGGGTTAGTTAGGCTATGTTCAGACTGCAGGTAAAAAGTGGCCCAGATCCGATTTTTTCCTCAAATGTGACACAGATCAGTTTTTTTTTTTATGTGTGAACAGCGAAAATCACATTGAATCTGACATTTCCAATTCTGATTTGGGCCTCTTTTAAATGTGGTATTAGATTCCGATACATATATGATTGCGTCAAAGTGACCGCAGTCTGAACAGTCAGATCAGAATTCATGTGACTTTAATGTCACTGAAAGCCGACATTCGTCATCATTCCACGCCAGCAGGTCTTTCCAAAAAGAAAAGATGGATGAAAGCGGTGACACAAGTTCACAGTGGAGGGACGGTGAGGTTTTAGACCTCATCTCTCACATCCATATCTCTCTCTCCACACAAGTAGCTGCCGTGATCCCACACAGCGCCATCATTAAAATCTTAGCCCTCGTTCGCTTCCTTGCCCTCATCACCTGTCTGCGGTTCCGAGGCAGACCCCCACTGTGCATTAAGTATCATGTATCATGATGCCACTCATCATCATTATGCTGACCTCCATATTTGTTTGTTTACATCTGAAACTTTTCAGATGTGGGAGTTGTTGTACTATTGTGCACGCGGGTCAGTTCAGTGGTGAGATCTGTTCAGACTGGTATCGGATATCGGCCATATTGAAAGACAAATGTGAACAGTCCAACAAAAAAGCCACCGCCCCCGTACTCACCTTCTACGACGTTACCAAGCCTACTGTAGTATCAGCAGACACCAGCAGCTACGGGCTGGGAGGCGTCCTGCTCCAGCAGCATGGGGACCGCTGGAAGCCCGTGACCTACGGTTCCAGACGTCTGAGCGACGCAGAGACGAGGTACGCCCAAATCGAAAAAGAGTGCTTGGCCAGTGTATGGGCCTGTGAAAGGTTCGAGAAGTACCTGTTTGGGCTTGATAACTTCAGGCTGATCACCGTTCATAAACCTCTGGTACCTCTCATGAACAGCAAAGACTTGGACAATGTTCCCATCAGATGCCAGAAGTTGTTGATGAGGCTCATGCATTACAATGCCATAGCTGAATATGCACCAGGCAAAACGTTAGCCATGGCTGACGCTCTCTCCAGGGGCCCAGAGCAGTGCTATGGAGATGGAGCTTCCCATGATGATGTGGCGGCACATATTGATGCTGTCGTGTGCCATGTGCCAGCCACCCCCCAGAGGATGAAGGAGATAAAACAAAACACAGAAGATGATCTGCAGCTCCAGACAGTCTTAGGCTTCATCAGGCACGGATGGCTTGAGTATATAGAGAAGGTGCCTGAGACAGTCAGAGACTTCTACCAGGTGAGAGGGGAGTTATCTGGGCTAGATGGTTTAGTCATTAGAGGGAGTCGCATTGTCATTCCCGCAGATATGAGAGAGATGATCTTAGAGAGAATCCATGACAGGCACCAGGGTCTAGTTAAGTGCAGAGAAAGAGCTAGCTAATCTGTTTGGTGGCCCAAAATGTCAGAAAACATCACAACATCACGCTCTGAGCAAATGAGCAGAGCTTCAAGGTCTGTTTCAAGGGGAGACTGTAGCGTCCCTAAACGTTGCACAATCTGCTTTTTCTTTTAAAGCCATTAAAGAATGGAATAAGCTACCTGTCAATCTGAAAACCTGCACAGATTTCCATATTTTCTCCCATGAAGTAAAAAAATGGATTTTAAGTAACCAGTCTTGTCAGCATTAATTTGACATTTCGACGACTTGTTTTTATATCTTTGGATATATGCATGTAATACTTTGATATTTGTATTCTGCTTTGTATTTATTCCTATGAAATGTGCGTGTGTGTGTGTGTGCGCACGCATATGCCTGCGTGGATGTCAATAGGTTGTTGGTCCATTTGTAGTGGAGATGATAGGTGTCAGGGGGTTACTTGGAGACTGGACCCAAGTGCAGAAACCGGCAGAGAGGAAACTTAGCTAAAGCTAAAGGTTTTAATCAAAGAACTTAGGCAGAGTACAAAACAGGAAATCCAAAAAGCTAAATCTGTAACAGGCTGGCAAACAAAGGAATACAAAAACCAAACCTGGCTGGCAACAAGGCAAGAAGATATTCACATGAAACACAGGGAATAATGCAGAAGACGAAGCAGGTAACTCGGGAAAACACAACAGATGAACTGACACCACTCCAGGGCAACACAGACTACTTATACACACACACTAACGGGAAAATGAGGAACAGCTGGCAGGAGGGAAAATGAGTCCAGGAGCTGATAGGCAGAAGGCAGGCTGGTGAAGGGGGAACACAGCAACAGGGCAAACGAGGGTGATGCAGGGCAGGTGTGGAGGGAAGGAGCACAGAAGGGAGGAAAGTCCAAGGGCATCTAGTGGCTGGCAGGAGGATGGCAGGACTTGGGGAGTGAAAGGAGTGGTGACCAGGACACAGGGGCAGACCATGGCAGACACAAGGGCTAGGGCTAAGAGGGCAGACACAAGGGCTAGGACTAAGAGGGGCAGACCATGACAATAGGTTTTGCTCTGTGTTTTATTGTTTCTGTTCACCTGTCCAGGGACTACAGATGGAAATTAGGTAGCAGCTAAATCTGGTACAAAGCATCTTCTCTCTTTGTTTGAGATTAATGTATTTTGTACATGGTCCCTGATATAAATAAACTCAATAAACTAAACTAAACAAAAGTACAGCAGTGTGCATTCTGTAGAGAAAACAAGAACACAGAGAAAAGAGCCATTAATGTCAATTTAGCTCCCATCCAGACCATGGCAGAAAGTCACCATAGACCTATGTGAGTTAAAAAAGCAAAACTACTTGATAGTGTCTGACTATTACTCTAGATACTTGGAGATCCTAAATCTGCCAACAACTACTAGCAGTCAGGTAGTGGCTAGGCTGAAAGCAAAATTTGCATGTTACGGCATCCCTGAAGTGTTGGTGAGTGATAATGGGCCCCAGCTAGCCTCAGCAGAGATGAGGAAGTTTAGTAGGGACTATGACTTTCTCCACGTGACGTCGAGTCCACACTACCCTCAGAGCAATGGACATGCAGAGAGGGCTGTCCAGATAGCAAAAGGGATACTAAGACAGGAAGACCCCCTCCTCGCTCTGATGACATACAGACCCACACCCTCCTCTTCTACTGGAGCCAGTCCAGCTGAACTGCTGATGGGCAGAAAACTCAAAACTACCTTACCCACCTTGCAGGAACTGGCCCAACAAGGATGAAATTAAACAGGCTGACGCCACAGCCAAACAGAAGCAGGCGTACTACTACAACCACAGGAACGGAGTGAGGATTCTACCCCCACTGAGCCCAAGGGACACTGTGCTCACAAAATTGGACGGTCAAAAACAATGGATAATGCCAGCCGTTGTCCACAGTCCCAGCTCCACTCCCAGGTCTTACATAGTGGAGACAGCTCAAGGTGAGCGCTACAGAAGGAACAGGCGCCATCTGTTGGCCACACCCAAAACGCCCACATCCGTCAGCAAGGGTCCTGACCGGGTTACTCCAGAAGAGGATAGGAACACTGAGGTGACCCAAGCTACAGAGACACCTGTCACTCTCACACAGGGGACTAATAATGTTACTCGCTTTGGCAGAGTGAGTAAACCAGCAATCAGGCTGGATTTGTGAAGTTTATGGACTGTGAGAGATTTTTTTTTTTTAAAAGGGGGATGATATGACAGGTGTACTGTTAACAATAGCACAAAAATGTTTCAGTTGAGTTGTTAACTCGTTAAATAGAAAACTTATACCCTATACCTGTCAGGACTAGGTTGGACAGAGAACAGCATGATACAAAGATGTTTTGTTGTCTTTGCTATTTCTGTTAAAGAGTCATTAAAAGAAAGAAAATGTTTATTATTTTAGTTTTGAAAATACTAGAAAAGTTACAGAGTATGAAAGCCATATGGGTTACTAAGCTGTGAAGTTAAAGTTGTTTACAGTAAAAGTTCAGAGAAACTTTTGAGATAATCATCTTAGAGAGGGAGATGTAATGAATGAAAGTTGTTATGACCAGAAGGTCCTGTCGCTTTATTACCTTGACATGGAGTGCGCATGTCTAATAGAGTATGACGTAGGCGGAAGCGTTAGTGAGTGTTGTTGTTGTACATGTGACTGAACAGTAAAGATACACATAAGAACGAACTCATGATGTCGGCTCATTCTGTTATGAGAATATTCATTATGTCAGTAAGATAGACATCTACAGACATTACACCATGTGCTCCAAACTTTTCCCAACAGCAACCAGGTCGTTTTCTCTTGTCTTCAGTGAACCATGCTACTGTATTTTAACAGATTGGTTTTCTCTTAGCGGCGACAGATTTGTGTTTGATTCTATAACATTTAAAAAATGTCCTGCTTTTGTAGTGGTGATGATGATGATGATGATGATGATGATGATGATGATATTGAATGAATATTAACAATGTTGTTATTATTAGCAGTAATAGTGGCAGTAGTAGTAATAGTACGAGAAGTAGCTTATCATATTACTGTTATATTATTATCATTAGTAGTAGAAGTAGTATTATTAGTAGAAGAGGTATTTTATTATTAATATTCTGATTATCAACTATCATTATTATTGGGTTAGGTGTTTGTCAGCATCAGTCAGTGTGTGAAGACGACAGACCTGCAGTCCCTGAGCCAGGCCTTCAGCTGCGGCGTCCCGGTGGACGTTCAGGATCAGTTTTACAAAACGCCGCTGATGATTTCCTGCAGCAGCTCCAACCTGAAGGTGGCCGAGTTCCTCATCAGCTGCGGGTGAGAACATGATCAGCTCACAATCAAAAATTACATTGCATAATGTATCAGGGTATATTGGTCAGTAGGGGGCACCATAAGTTCAAAAAGTTCAGATCTCTCCAAATCTGCTCAATAGAATATCATCCATGTACTTCCTATCAATGTAGCAGATAGAACAGATTCACATCACAGTTAGTTTGTCTTAGAGTTAGTTAGCTAACTAACCACACACTAACACTAAGCCTAACATTAACCCTAACCCACTAACACTAACACAATCACTAACACTATCACTAATCCTAACATTAACACTAACCCACTAACAATTGATATTAATTGCTGATCATCTTTATTACTTGTTAAAATATGCATGTATTGATTACTGATCAACTTTGACTTTTATTTAAGCAATTTCATTTAAGCAATTGATTACTAGTGATTGATTATTAGTCATTGATTTGTTAATTTATTGATAATGATCGATGATTGATGATAATCAACTCTATCACTTGTTTTCAACTCAATTTGAATTTATTGATACAAATCATCTTTCTTTTTCATTTAATTTATTGATATTTATTTTACTGATCAACTTCATCACTTACTGATGACTTATTATTGTTATTTAACTGTCTTTCCTCCTGTCTCCTCCCAGTGCTGATGTGAATTTGTGTGACCAGTTTAACTGGACGCCTCTCCACCATGCATGCAGTGCAGGCCAGCTTGACATCATCAAGCTGCTGGTGGATTGTGGGGCGGAGGTGGACGCCATGTCCATGAATGGAGCCACGCCCCTTATGAAGGCCATCGAGAGCTGCAGACCTTGCTGCGTGGATTACCTCATCACAGTTGGAGCCAAAGTCCAGACAGAGAACAAGAACGGTATAAACCCAATCTGATAATTACAATCGAAACTAGAGAGAGGTGGAGCCATTTGTCTTCACTCCCATTCAGTTCCAAACAGCATAGAAAACAACTCCGGAGACATCTAATTCAGTAATTCAAAGCAATCCATCATTGTGAATGAGAAACCAATGATCGCATTTTGAAAAGTTGCATTAGAATGTTAATATCAGGCTATAAACTTTTGCATTTTGAAAGAAGTTCCATTCACCGTTTTAATTTTAAAGCATTTGGGAAAAGACAAGACAGGATGGGGCATCTTACTTCTGCTTTCTGCTTGGAAACAAAGCAAGCTAAAGTTCACTACGTGTTCAATTTTCTTCTCCAAAATAAGACTTTCAACCCATAGCTAACATTCTCTGTGGTTACGTTAGGACCCGCCTCCTGTCAATCACAATCCAGTCAAGCCAACAGACAAATCAAAGCAAGACCCATCAGCTATAGTCCATGAAATGAACGGGAAATTGAAGCTAAATTTTACATAAATTACAGCTTATATTTACTTTGAAAATTAATTAAAATGTGCTAACATTTGCAGTGAAGAGGTTGAGAATATTGCTGCTCAGCAGCACCATCCTGAAGGAGAAAAAACATAAACTTTATAACAAATATAAAGTCTTTGTAGGTGAAATATCCCTTCAAGGTCTTATCTTGGAAGCCAAATCTCAACAGAGGAAAACAGGGGGAATTTTGCAGTAGTGAATCAATAAACACTAATGTAAATCTAACGTAGATGGACTTGTTACTCAAAAAGTAATGTACGTATTACTCTTCACTCATTTAGTAAAATAATTTACTCAAAAGTAATATAATTACTTAGTTATTCTTTATATTCTAGCAATCCCCAAAATTGGGGGTTGGTCTCCTCTCTTCCTTCTAAAGTCAGATCAGTCAGTTTCTTCTCCTGAGAACCATCGGGAAACCAAACAGCGTCGATGTTCCTGTCGTCCTTTTACTGGAGGAAATCAAAGTACACAGAGAAATAAACTTTTCTACAATTTCTCATCAAAGTAGAGGGAAAACTTCCACCAGAGAAAGAAACGTTTCTCAGTGTGAGAGGTCAAACACTAATTCTGAACAAAATGAACTGAAGTGGAGGGGTGGGATTTAGTTTTTGGATAGTTCAACTTCAGTCTAATATTTCGAGGGTGATATAAAAAAACATCTTTTTAGATTGGTAGCTGTGATATTGGAATAGTAACTTGTTACAATACCTGTTATTGTGAATGCTACTAATATTACTGTAATAAACCAGCCTGATTCCAGATCCTGAATCGCGACTCGCCCACTCTTCACATTTGGTTGAGCAATTCAGAGAGTCTGGTGTTGCTCTATAGTCAACGGCGATTTATAGCTCAGAAAAACAATCAGGCCAATCAGCACCTTTGTGGGCAGGACAACACTTTGAACCGTTCGTGTAACATTTTTTCATTGGTGTTTCGGCAGAATAATATTTGTTGAAATCATTCCTTAACCAACAGATTGTCTTTGCAAAGACAATATTTTTGTCAAAAACGACCAACATTCTTGGTGAAGTTAGTAAATCCGCCCAACATGAGTGAGACTGAAGTGACGTCAGCATGATCAAATGTCAGTCACTAGTGATAAAATAATAATAAAATAACCTTAGTTAAAGCAAAAGTTGGATGAAAGTATGGAAAATGAAAACAAAAAAAGGAGGGTTAGGGTTAAATCAAACATAAGTGCAAACAACAACGGAGAGCAAATTATATAATGCATGTGCCTTATACCATGAACATCTAGTTGATACAAGTTGTCCCCTAAAAACTAAATAAATAAAATTAACAAATACTAAATGAGCTACACAATTACAAAGTAAAAATAAATTAGAGATACAACTACAAAAACAACAATTCACATAAAAGCCTATCTGTAAAAGTGTGTTTTTAAGAGTAATTTATAAGATTAGACTGATTTTGCTAGCCTTACCTCTTCAGACAGGTCGTTAAAGTCTTGGGGCTATAGACTATATTATACTATACTATACTATACTATAGGGTCTCTGATAGAGAAAGCACAGTCACCTTGAGTCTTGAGCCTAGAAAGTGGAAGAAACAAAAGGGTTTTGCCTGAGGATCTGAGGCTGCACTTCAGCTCAGAGGGAGTTAAGGTCTGCAATATAGCTATGGGCTAAACCTTGCTGTGCTTTAAATATAATCAGTAACATCTTAAAATCAATCAACTGGTAATGAGTGCAGACATTTGTAAGATTGGAGTAATATCTCTTTCTCGCTTTGTCTGGCACCCGTTAAAATCCTAGCTGCAGATACGTTAGATGTCAGCACCCAACACTGCTGCCATCACCGAGCCAGCTGAGCTCCATGTTAATACATTACTGCTGAAGAGCAGTAGGCATGTAAATGTGGTTGTTGTGGTTTGTCTGATTCCAGGGCAGACATGCATGGCCATTGCCAGAAGCTACGGTGACAAGACAATCACTGAACTGGTCCAGGAACAGTTTGACAGCCTGCCCAAACCCAAGGAGCAGAAGGGGAAAAAAGGATGAAAGTCAGAGAAACCCTGATCTGCCCCACCCACACCCATAGTCTGAATAATAATAATAATAAATATAGCTGCATGCGGCAACGGACGGGGTCCAATCACAATATGGTCATTTGTCCAAAAATTACAAACTTAAAGTGGATACAGACAACTTTTCAACTTTCCCCCCATTGTCCCCCCCTAGGGTTTCCAAGTGGTATTGTTGTTTGTGCCGCTGTCGCAAAGACAACCAGATCGCTTTCCTTTAGAGCCGAGCTCCGTGCAATAAAACAAACAATCTGTCTGCTTATCAACTCCTTGATCATAACACAATATAGTAACTTTCACCACTGCTCATTTTAGAAAGGCCACTGCAAGAAAACGTGTTCTTTGTTTAGATTATCAAACGGACAATGGATCATTTGTTTGTTTCTGGCTGCTAGCGTTAGCAACATGGCTAACGTTGTTAACGCTAGCTACGCTAGCTAACGCTAGCAGCCAGAAACAAACATAGTTAGATGTTTGTTTCTTTTTTTCCAGAAACAAACATAGATGTTTGTTTCTAGCTGGTCCTGGCTTCCTTGTAGCTCCTGGTTCATTTTCTGGCTGCTAGCGGTAGCATTAGCAACATGGCTAACGCTACTGCTACCGATAGCTACCGGGGAAAACCTATCTTATTCCTCTTTTGGTTGCGCAATGGATGACGTACTTCCTTTGTGCCATAAATCGAGCCTTCATTGTCCCGGGAGATCGTACCCGGTGGCAGACAGAATTGCATAGTGAAAGTGAGGCTTATAGGGAACCAATCTAAACGCTGATGGTGTCATTATTCTATAGCCATTACACTGTGCAATCAACATTTACTTCTTAATGATAAGTTAAAGCAAAAAAGTTGTCTATAGGGTCTTTGAGATGTAATGCTTATTACAAGCTTAATGGTGTGAGGAGACAGCATTACCCGTGGGATTTGAACCAACAATCTTTGGCATTCCAGACCTACTCATTAACCACTAGGCTACTGAGTACACTGGGGGAAATGGAGGGAGCACAAAAAAAGTAGGGCCAAGTTACGAGACTGTCCAACCAAAGGTTCAAGCCTTAGAAAGAGTATTTTAACTGTATCAGTGCACTACATTAATCAATTTAAACATGGCTTTGCAGATATGATCTTGAGAGTCCAGACATCATTTGTCTTTAGTTTGATAAAGATAGATCAAACTATCTTGAACATATCACATCAATTTATCAAACTTTGGTTAGGTGAAGAAGTAGTTTGGTTTGCACTAAATGCACTGGCCATCACTGTGAGTCCCTGAGACCGATCAAGCCCCCCACCTGGGCCTAACCCCCCATCCGATTTCGTAGTGGTGGTGTGGGGTGTGGGGTGTTTTGTGCCATCAATCTGATGCTGAAAAATTCCCCGTAGCCCGTGTGGGCCTGGGGTCAAACATAGGGGTGAAGTGTAGGCCCCTGGGGTCAAATACAGGGGTGAGGTGCAGGCCCCTAAAGGTCAGGAGCAGGGGTCAGAAATTGCCCACTGCTCCTCTGGATTTTTGGGGTCAAAAGTGTGGGTCAAATTGTGATCCCATGAAGGTTGGGGGCAGGGGTGGGGGTCAAAGGTTGGGGTTAGGGATAGATAAAGGGTGGGGTTGAGGTTAGGGGATGGGTGTGGGTGTGGGTGTGGGTGTGGTTAGGTTAGGGTTAGGGTCAGGGTTAGGGTTAGGGTTAGGGTTAGGGTTAGGGTTAGGGTTAGGGTTAGGGTTAGGGTTAGGGTTAGGGTTAGGGTTAGGGTTAGGGTTAGGGTTAGGGTTAGGATAGGGGATGAAAACCACTCTGGGAAGACCCTTTCTTGAATAACTTTTTTTGTGAAGGTCGTAGAGACTCGGAACCAAGTTCCTTGAATAGGTTTAGGGGGACGCCCGATCGAACGGTACCACCCTCGACTTCCTACAACCACCGGAAGTGGTCGAAACCGCAATTTAGACCATTCCGGGAAGACCCTTTCTTGAATAACTTTTTTTGTGAAGGTCGTAGAGACTCGGAACCAAGCTCCGCCCCTAGGTTAACGGGGACGCCCGATCCAACGGTACCACCCCCGACTTCCTACGACCACCGGAAGTTGTATCTGCCATAGACTCCTATGCAAAAACGATGTGAAAATTTGCCTAAGTGCCACGTCCGAAACGTTTTGCCAAAAAGTGTCTAGGAGCACGTTTCGGACCATTTGGAGTCGATTGGACCCTACTTGTAGTGACATTTTTTTACATGTGCTAGAGTCACCAAAGTTGGTGGGCGTGTCCAGGGGGTCGCCTTGAGTCCAGAGGTGCCGGTCCCATGTGAATAGCCCATTCCTATCCCGAGATATGAACTTTAAACCGGGTACCTATCTATGGAACTGACCGGGTATCTATCTATGGAACTGACCGGTCCATGATAAGTTCATAACTCCTGAACGGAAGCAGCTAGGGACTTGAAATTTTTTGAGGACGTTATTGAGGCCAGTCCGACTCGGCTTGCATCGGGTCCGACACAAAATTACGTTTCTAGCTAGGTGCCGCCATTGAGCCCCATTGAATTGGTTGAGTTCAGGCACCAGGAAGGGAGTGGTTGAGGTTAGAATTTGGATCTGATTCAGGTCTAACAATGGTTAGACCTGAACCATGGAACAGGTAAGTGATATGGTAAGTGATACCCATTAGAACTCTTTAGTCTGGCCTCTCACAGAGGCACACAAGCCTCCACGCCACGACAAGGCAGAGTTCATGTGGAGGAAAATTGTTTTTGTGGGTTTTTTTCTTTTTTTTTGTTTTTGTATTTTTTCTTTTTTTTATAACAAACAAGCAACAAAGAACAATGAACTAAGAACAAAGAACTATTTACAAAGTTAGCGAAGCCCGTCACTCGTCTTTATTTATTCCTCCTCATATTTTGCCTTTTCAGCTTGAACGCCATGCGGGTTCTGACGGGGATATGCCGGCGTTTGGCCTCCTTGGCGTAGTTCTGGTAGGCCTCATTCAGGGTTAGCTGTGTGTCCAGGTCTACGAGGCTCAGCTCCACTGCACTCCAGAGCGACCTCGCTGTTGCTGGGACACATTGACTATGTTGTAGGAGTGTGCGGTGGTCCTCCTCTGTGTCCACACCTTGGACATCCTCCAACACGTCCTCACGCTCGTCCTCGTCCAGGTCCTGCGTCTTCCTCTTCTTCTCTCTTCCAGGTACGGCCTGTGGTTTGGCTACCATGGCAAATGGCAGGCTCTCGTGCAGCTTCCACAGGGTTAGACCATATACCCTGGGCAGGGTGAAGTTGGACTGCAGGTGTAGAGTTTGCAGTCGGGACTGGGGGACAGGCAACTCCTGAGTCAGGGTCTTCAGGTGCTCGTAGGACACGTAATCACCATTCATCAGCATGCCAATAGAGCTCAGGAATGTCAGAATTTGTAGGACCTGGACACGGGTGAGGCCAGGTGGGAGGCGAATCAACACTCTCTCCATCCATGGCATGCCAAATTCCCTGTACCGCTCCAGATTCCTTGCATAGCTCAGACCCCTGCGCTCTATCTCCGCACACACGTCCCCAGTCAGTGCAGCTGCCCTGGCCAGTGGAGACGGTGCCTGCCCTTCCTTCATCAGCTCCACATATGTGTCCTCTTTCCAGTAGAGCCTCTTGTGCTTTCTGATGTCCCTGTATTTTATATCTGGGAAGAAACGGATTTTGTGGCTCTCGATCCCGGTCTGAAGAGCATCCACCACACTCTCCCCGCTGCGGCACACGAGCAGGCGCGCCCTCCCAAATGTAAATGGTGCCGGGAAGGCATCCTTGGAGGCCAGGTCTTCCGTCAGATCCTCCACGGTGGCAGAACCTTTCAGGACGCCGGGACACTTGTCCCCAGCCAGGGCGCCAATGGGTATCGCTTCATTACGGCGGTAGATGTCCTGTAGAAGGACAAGCAGGAGTGCCTCTCCGACAACAGCAGTGCCGGAACCCAGGGCTTCTGTGAGTGGGAACAGACGCTCGATCCTCATTATCTGGAAGGGGTCCCGGGTCCAGTGCTCCAGTGGCGGTGGGGTCATGCCAGCACTGGCACTACTGTATGGTGCCAGGCCAATGAACCCACGCTGTTGTGTTATGCTGTTGGCATCGGTGGTGCTGGTGCCCAGGCTCACACTGATTTGCCGGTCACTGTTTGACATGGGGTGGCCAAAGAAGACGGACTCAAGGGCTAGCTCGGCCTGGAACGACTTCCAAGAGGCGATATAGCTACCTGCGCCAGTCTTCCTCTGCTTCTGTTCCTTCAGGGTGTCGTTGAACCAAGACACACACTCCGTCAACACACTCAACAGGCCATTCCTATTTGGTGTTTGGCGGAAAGGCAGGATGACTGGATACCTTTGGAGGAGGGTATATAGGGCCCTTTTGTTAAAAAAATTCCTCGCCTTGAGGATCTGAGGGATGCCTGTGTTGGTGTTTAGGAGCACCACCTGCTCCATCCGGCACACCAGCTGGCAGGCCAACTTCAAGACGAGATCATCCATGTGGCTGAGGTAGGTGTAGGCTCGGTGTTCCATGGCCTTCTGGAACTGCGGGTGGGACAGGCCACTGGTGGTGATGACACCGGACACTGGGTGCTTGTAGTTGAAGGGGACATGGAGATGTGGCGAGTCCACGTACAGCTGCAGGAAGGTCAAGGTGTCAGACTCACAGACTGCAGTCAGTGGGGCAGCCATGTCCATTGACTTGTTGTCCTTGTTGGACTGGAAATTGATAGCCTCATACATGCCCAGCGCAGTGAAGACAGAGCCGCGGAAGCCTACGAGTTCCTGTAAACCGGCTCTGGCCCACAGCACCTGTGTGTTGTGGTCTCTTGGTATCAGGGAGCAAGCAGCGTGGACCGACAGCCTGTGGAGTTTCTCTGGGTCCACCAGTGTTGCCAGGTCCACATCCTCGTAGCTTTTCATGCCAAACTTTTGCAATGTGAACATGGGCCGCACGTGAGGATTAGGTGTTTCCTTGAAACATGTGTCAAGTAGGCGGAGCAGGAAGTTTTGGTCCTGGGGAAGTAGGTTCACATTTGCCAGGTTGTGGAGGCTGGTCTTACGCAGAGTGGGCCTGGCCAGGTCATGCGGCGGCAGTTGCTGGAGCTTCTGCTTGAACAGGTCCACCACATTGTTCAGCGATTCCATGGCACAATTTCTTGCAAAGCTGACAGTGGCCATCCTGGGGTCCGGGTTTGTCAAATGGCGGGGCATCCAGCTGACATCTAAGAAGTACCCCCCATCCACGTTTGCGATGGTGACCCCCTGGATGTTGTGGATGCATGCCATCGCACTGTCACTTAAGCCCACGAAGTGAAAGTGTTTCTTCAAAATCTTCCAATTCGACTTGATCTTGTTGGACTGGTAGACAGGTAGGCGGAGGTAATGAATACCTGCCAGTACTCCTGACAGCTTGTCCAACTCAAGAACTACACCATCAAGGTCAAACTCAAACTTGAAGAAGTCACGGGGCTCCTCTATACATGTGGCGTGCATAGGGACCACCAGGTCAGCATGAAGGAAGTCTTCAATGGTGGTGTGCTGACTGCGGGCAGTGAACAGTATGTCGTTGTTGTCATCAGCAACCTCCTCCACTTCCATGCTCTCTCTCTCTCTCGCCATGATCTCTTTCTTGCTCTCTCCAGTAATTCTTAGTAATTCTCTGTGGAAAAGACAGAAATGGGTTAGTATTATAGGAAACGATAGGAAAAAAGAAAGTATTATAGGAAAAAAATAGGAAACTATAGGAGTATTATAGGAAACTATAGGAAAAAAGAAAGTATTATAGGAAAAACAGGAAACTATAGGAAAAAAGGAAGTATTATAGGAAAAACATAGGAAACTATAGGAGTATTATAGGAGACTATAGCAAGGGCTAAAATGCTAAGCTACTTACCTCTCAGTTGCTCTCTCCTACTCTACACTGAGTGTAAATTCTCTCTGCCTTTTATACCATGGGCGCAGTATCAAATTTGTCCGTTATTTTAAAAAAAAAAAGTGTTTTTCTTGAATAACTTATTTTGTGAAGGTTGTATCGACTCGAAAACAAGCTCCGCCTGGGGGTTTTCGAGGACGCCCGATCCAACGGTACCAACCAGGACCCTGTACGACCACCGGAAGTGGGAGTAATGGACATCGGGTAAGTATTTTTTGGAATAACTCTGTGTGGGTTTGTGCAATTTGTTTGAAATTTCAGGTGAGGTCGTGGAAGGTTCCCATACACAATTGGTGAAAGTTTGAAGTCTGTAAGTATTTCCATTCCAAAGTTATTGCCAAAAAAGTGAAAAATGCCCCTTTTGGGCGTGGCCCAAGTGTTTTTTATGAATAACTTTTTTTGTGAAGGTCGGAGAGACTCGAAAACAAGCTCCGCCTGGGGGTTTTCGAGGATGCCCGATCCAACGGTACCAACCAGGACCCTGTACGACCACCGGAAGTTGGAGTAATGGACATCGGGTAAGTATTTTTTGGAATAACTCTGTGTGGGTTTGTGCAATTTGTTTGAAATTTCAGGTGAGGTCGTGGAAGGTTCCCATACACAATTGGTGAAAGTTTGAAGTCTGTAAGTATTTCCATTCCAAAGTTATTGCCAAAAAAGTGAAAAATGCCCCTTTTGGGCGTGGCCCAAGTGTTTTTTATGAATAACGTTTTTTGTGAAGGTCGGAGAGACTCGAAAACAAGCTCCACCTGGGGGTTTTCGAGGACGCCCGATCCAACGGTACCACCCCCGACTTCCTACGACCACCGGAAGTGGTAGCTGCCATAGACTCCCCATTCAAAAAAAGGCAAAAATTTAACTAAGTGCCACGCCCTAAATCGTTCTCCCAGAAAATGTCTAGGAGCACATTTCAGGCCATTTGAAGTCGATTGGGTAAGGGTTAGTAGATAGGGTTAGGGTTAGGTATTGGTGACTGAGGTTAAGGTTAGGGTTATGCTATGGCTATGGCTATGGCTATGGCTATGGGTTAGGGTTTAGGGTTAGGGTTAGGAACAGGGATGTTAACCAGCATGATGCCGGCATCATCCTCTTATAACGGCCGAACCGTAGGTGGTACAGCCAGGAAATTCGGTGTGCGTGCTGGTCTCTTCCCACTGCGCTTGTGTGTTAGGTTTGGCAGCCCTAGCTTCTTCCTTTGGTATAGCTGCCATAGACTCCCTATTCAAAAATGGAGGCTAAATCTGACATAGTGCCCACTTCAGGATGATTCATTGACGAATAACTTTTTTTCTGAAGGTCGGAGAAACCTGGGACCAAGGCGCATGTATAGGATGTCGGGCAAGCCCGACACGCCAGTCTTGGCCCCGAGTCTCTACGAGCTTCGGTTCGGGAGATACCGCTTTTGCACCAATAGTGGTGCGTGCCTCCAAGGTTCGCAAGAATCCAACGTCCCAGCCAAATTGCACAAAGTGGCAAGTCCAAAATCCTCCCTCCAGAAAGTGTCTAGGAGCAGGTTTCAGGCCATTTGGAGTCGACTGGGAAATGTTTGTACTGGATTTCTTTTTGTGTCTCTAGTATGGGTTTTGCACTTGGGTTATGAACAGGGATGTTAACCATGATGATGCCGGCATCATCCTCTTATAACGGCCGAACCGTAAGTGGTACAGCCAGGAAATTCGGTGTGCGTGCTGGTCTCTTCCCACTGCGCCTGTGTGTTAGGTTTGGCAGCCCTAGCTTCTTCCTTTGGTATAGCTGCCATAGACTCCCCATTCAAAAATGGAGGCTAAATCTGACAAAGTGCCCACTTCAGGATGATTCATTGTCGAATAACTTTTTTTCTGAAGGTCGGAGAGACCTGGCACCAATGTGCATGTATAGGATGTCGGGTAAGCCCGACACGCCAGTCTTGGCCCCGAGTCTCTACGAGCTTCGGTTCGGGAGATACCGCTTTTGCACCAATAGTGGTGCGTGCCTCCAAGGTTCGCAAGAATCCAACGTCCCAGCCAAATTGCACAAAGTGGCAAGTCCAAAATCCTCCCCCCAGAAAGTGTCTAGGAGCAGGTTTCAGGCAATTTTGAAGTCGACTGGGAAATGTTTGTACTGGATTTCTTTTTGTGTCTCTAGTATGGGTTTTGCACTTGGGTTATGAACAGGGATGTTAACCATGATGATGCCGGCATCATCCTCTTATAACGGCCGAACCGTAAGTGGTACAGCCAGGAAATTCGGTGTGCGTGCTGGTCTCTTCCCACTGCGCCTGTGTGTTAGGTTTGGCAGCCCTAGCTTCTTCCTTTGGTATAGCTGCCATAGACTCCCCATTCAAAAATGGAGGCTAAATCTGACAAAGTGCCCACTTCAGGATGATTCATTGTCGAATAACTTTTTTTCTGAAGGTCGGAGAGACCTGGCACCAAGGTGCATGTATAGGATGTCGGGCAAGCCCGACACACCAGTCTTGGCCCCGAGTCTCTACGAGCTTCGGTTCGGGAGATACCGCTTTTGCACCAATATGGGTTATGAACAGGGATGTTAACCATGATGATGCCGGCATCATCCTCTTATAACGGCCGAACCGTAAGTGGTACAGCCAGGAAATTCTGTGTGCGTGCTGGTCTCTTCCCACTGCGCCTGTGTGTTAGGTTTGGCAGCCCTAGCTTCTTCCTTTGGTATAGCTGCCATAGACTCCCCATTCAAAAATGGAGGCTAAATCTGACAAAGTGCCCACTTCAGGATGATTCATTGTCGAATAACTTTTTTTCTGAAGGTCGGAGAGACCTGGCACCAAGGCGCATGTATAGGATGTCGGGCAAGCCCGACACACCAGTCTTGGCCCCGAGTCTCTACGAGCTTCGGTTCGGGAGATACCGCTTTTGCACCAATATGGGTTATGAACAGGGATGTTAACCATGATGATGCCGGCATCATCCTCTTATAACGGCCGAACCGTAAGTGGTACAGCCAGGAAATTCGGTGTGCGTGCTGGTCTCTTCCCACTGCGCCTGTGTGTTAGGTTTGGCAGCCCTAGCTTCTTCCTTTGGTATAGCTGCCATAGACTCCCCATTCAAAAATGGAGGCTAAATCTGACAAAGTGCCCACTTCAGGATGATTCATTGTCGAATAACTTTTTTTCTGAAGGTCGGAGAGACCTGGCACCAAGGTGCATGTATAGGATGTCGGGCAAGCCCGACACGGCAGTCTTGGCCCCGAGTCTCTACGAGCTTCGGTTCGGGAGATACCGCTTTTGCACCAATAGTGGTGCGTGCCTCCAAGGTTCGCAAGAATCCAACGTCCCAGCCAAATTGCACAAAGTGGCAAGTCCAAAATCCTCCCCCCAGAAAGTGTCTAGGAGCAGGTTTCAGGCAATTTTGAAGTCGACTGGGAAATGTTTGTACTGGATTTCTTTTTGTGTCTCTAGTATGGGTTTTGCACTTGGGTTATGAACAGGGATGTTAACCATGATGATGCCGGCATCATCCTCTTATAACGGCCGAACCGTAAGTGGTACAGCCAGGAAATTCGGTGTGCGTGCTGGTCTCTTCCCACTGCGCCTGTGTGTTAGGTTTGGCAGCCCTAGCTTCTTCCTTTGGTATAGCTGCCGTAGACTCCCCATTCAAAAATGGAGGCTAAATCTGACAAAGTGCCCACTTCAGGATGATTCATTGTCGAATAACTTTTTTTCTGAAGGTCGGAGAGACCTGGGACCAAGGCGCATGTATAGGATGTCGGGCAAGCCCGACACGCCAGTCTTGGCCCCGAGTCTCTACGAGCTTCGTTTCGGGAGATACCGCTTTTGCACCAATATGGGTTATGAACAGGGATGTTAACCATGATGATGCCGGCATCATCCTCTTATAACGGCCGAACCGTAAGTGGTACAGCCAGGAAATTCGGTGTGCGTGCTGGTCTCTTCCCACTGCGCCTGTGTGTTAGGTTTGGCAGCCCTAGCTTCTTCCTTTGGTATAGCTGCCATAGACTCCCCATTCAAAAATGGAGGCTAAATCTGACAAAGTGCCCACTTCAGGATGATTCATTGTCGAATAACTTTTTTTCTGAAGGTCGGAGAGACCTGGCACCAATGTGCATGTATAGGATGTCGGGTAAGCCCGACACGCCAGTCTTGGCCCCGAGTCTCTACGAGCTTCGGTTCGGGAGATTCCGCTTTTGCACCAATATGGGTTATGAACAGGGATGTTAACCATGATGATGCCGGCATCATCCTCTTATAACGGCCGAACCGTAAGTGGTACAGCCAGGAAATTCGGTGTGCGTGCTGGTCTCTTCCCACTGCGCCTGTGTGTTAGGTTTGGCAGCCCTAGCTTCTTCCTTTGGTATAGCTGCCGTAGACTCCCCATTCAAAAATGGAGGCTAAATCTGACAAAGTGCCCACTTCAGGATGATTCATTGTCGAATAACTTTTTTTCTGAAGGTCGGAGAGACCTGGCACCAAGGTGCATGTATAGGATGTCGGGCAAGCCCGACACGCCAGTCTTGGCCCCGAGTCTCTACGAGCTTCGGTTCGGGAGATACCGCTTTTGCACCAATATGGGTTATGAACAGGGATGTTAACCATGATGATGCCGGCATCATCCTCTTATAACGGCCGAACCGTAAGTGGTACAGCCAGGAAATTCGGTGTGCGTGCTGGTCTCTTCCCACTGCGCCTGTGTGTTAGGTTTGGCAGCCCTAGCTTCTTCCTTTGGTATAGCTGCCGTAGACTCCCCATTCAAAAATGGAGGCTAAATCTGACAAAGTGCCCACTTCAGGATGATTCATTGTCGAATAACTTTTTTTCTGAAGGTCGGAGAGACCTGGCACCAAGGCGCATGTATAGGATGTCGGGCAAGCCCGACACGCCAGTCTTGGCCCCGAGTCTCTACGAGCTTCGTTTCGGGAGATACCGCTTTTGCACCAATATGGGTTATGAACAGGGATGTTAACCATGATGATGCCGGCATCATCCTCTTATAACGGCCGAACCGTAAGTGGTACAGCCAGGAAATTCGGTGTGCGTGCTGGTCTCTTCCCACTGCGCCTGTGTGTTAGGTTTGGCAGCCCTAGCTTCTTCCTTTGGTATAGCTGCCATAGACTCCCCATTCAAAAATGGAGGCTAAATCTGACAAAGTGCCCACTTCAGGATGATTCATTGTCGAATAACTTTTTTTCTGAAGGTCGGAGAGACCTGGCACCAATGTGCATGTATAGGATGTCGGGTAAGCCCGACACGCCAGTCTTGGCCCCGAGTCTCTACGAGCTTCGGTTCGGGAGATTCCGCTTTTGCACCAATATGGGTTATGAACAGGGATGTTAACCATGATGATGCCGGCATCATCCTCTTATAACGGCCGAACCGTAAGTGGTACAGCCAGGAAATTCGGTGTGCGTGCTGGTCTCTTCCCACTGCGCCTGTGTGTTAGGTTTGGCAGCCCTAGCTTCTTCCTTTGGTATAGCTGCCGTAGACTCCCCATTCAAAAATGGAGGCTAAATCTGACAAAGTGCCCACTTCAGGATGATTCATTGTCGAATAACTTTTTTTCTGAAGGTCGGAGAGACCAGGGACCAAGGCGCATGTATAGGATGTCGGGCAAGCCCGACACGCCAGTCTTGGCCCCGAGTCTCTACGAGCTTCGTTTCGGGAGATACCGCTTTTGCACCAATATGGGTTATGAACAGGGATGTTAACCATGATGATGCCGGCATCATCCTCTTATAACGGCCGAACCGTAAGTGGTACAGCCAGGAAATTCGGTGTGCGTGCTGGTCTCTTCCCACTGCGCCTGTGTGTTAGGTTTGGCAGCCCTAGCTTCTTCCTTTGGTATAGCTGCCATAGACTCCCCATTCAAAAATGGAGGCTAAATCTGACAAAGTGCCCACTTCAGGATGATTCATTGTCGAATAACTTTTTTTCTGAAGGTCGGAGAGACCTGGGACCAAGGCGCATGTATAGGATGTCGGGCAAGCCCGACACGCCAGTCTTGGCCCCGAGTCTCTACGAGCTTCGTTTCGGGAGATACCGCTTTTGCACCAATATGGGTTATGAACAGGGATGTTAACCATGATGATGCCGGCATCATCCTCTTATAACGGCCGAACCGTAAGTGGTACAGCCAGGAAATTCGGTGTGCGTGCTGGTCTCTTCCCACTGCGCCTGTGTGTTAGGTTTGGCAGCCCTAGCTTCTTCCTTTGGTATAGCTGCCGTAGACTCCCCATTCAAAAATGGAGGCTAAATCTGACAAAGTGCCCACTTCAGGATGATTCATTGTCGAATAACTTTTTTTCTGAAGGTCGGAGAGACCTGGCACCAAGGCGCATGTATAGGATGTCGGGCAAGCCCGACACGCCAGTCTTGGCCCCGAGTCTCTACGAGCTTCGTTTCGGGAGATACCGCTTTTGCACCAATATGGGTTATGAACAGGGATGTTAACCATGATGATGCCGGCATCATCCTCTTATAACGGCCGAACCGTAAGTGGTACAGCCAGGAAATTCGGTGTGCGTGCTGGTCTCTTCCCACTGCGCCTGTGTGTTAGGTTTGGCAGCCCTAGCTTCTTCCTTTGGTATAGCTGCCATAGACTCCCCATTCAAAAATGGAGGCTAAATCTGACAAAGTGCCCACTTCAGGATGATTCATTGTCGAATAACTTTTTTTCTGAAGGTCGGAGAGACCTGGCACCAATGTGCATGTATAGGATGTCGGGTAAGCCCGACACGCCAGTCTTGGCCCCGAGTCTCTACGAGCTTCGGTTCGGGAGATTCCGCTTTTGCACCAATATGGGTTATGAACAGGGATGTTAACCATGATGATGCCGGCATCATCCTCTTATAACGGCCGAACCGTAAGTGGTACAGCCAGGAAATTCGGTGTGCGTGCTGGTCTCTTCCCACTGCGCCTGTGTGTTAGGTTTGGCAGCCCTAGCTTCTTCCTTTGGTATAGCTGCCGTAGACTCCCCATTCAAAAATGGAGGCTAAATCTGACAAAGTGCCCACTTCAGGATGATTCATTGTCGAATAACTTTTTTTCTGAAGGTCGGAGAGACCAGGGACCAAGGCGCATGTATAGGATGTCGGGCAAGCCCGACACGCCAGTCTTGGCCCCGAGTCTCTACGAGCTTCGTTTCGGGAGATACCGCTTTTGCACCAATATGGGTTATGAACAGGGATGTTAACCATGATGATGCCGGCATCATCCTCTTATAACGGCCGAACCGTAAGTGGTACAGCCAGGAAATTCGGTGTGCGTGCTGGTCTCTTCCCACTGCGCCTGTGTGTTAGGTTTGGCAGCCCTAGCTTCTTCCTTTGGTATAGCTGCCATAGACTCCCCATTCAAAAATGGAGGCTAAATCTGACAAAGTGCCCACTTCAGGATGATTCATTGTCGAATAACTTTTTTTCTGAAGGTCGGAGAGACCTGGCACCAATGTGCATGTATAGGATGTCGGGTAAGCCCGACACGCCAGTCTTGGCCCCGAGTCTCTACGAGCTTCGGTTCGGGAGATTCCGCTTTTGCACCAATATGGGTTATGAACAGGGATGTTAACCATGATGATGCCGGCATCATCCTCTTATAACGGCCGAACCGTAAGTGGTACAGCCAGGAAATTCGGTGTGCGTGCTGGTCTCTTCCCACTGCGCCTGTGTGTTAGGTTTGGCAGCCCTAGCTTCTTCCTTTGGTATAGCTGCCGTAGACTCCCCATTCAAAAATGGAGGCTAAATCTGACAAAGTGCCCACTTCAGGATGATTCATTGTCGAATAACTTTTTTTCTGAAGGTCGGAGAGACCTGGCACCAAGGCGCATGTATAGGATGTCGGGCAAGCCCGACACGCCAGTCTTGGCCCCGAGTCTCTACGAGCTTCGTTTCGGGAGATACCGCTTTTGCACCAATATGGGTTATGAACAGGGATGTTAACCATGATGATGCCGGCATCATCCTCTTATAACGGCCGAACCGTAAGTGGTACAGCCAGGAAATTCGGTGTGCGTGCTGGTCTCTTCCCACTGCGCCTGTGTGTTAGGTTTGGCAGCCCTAGCTTCTTCCTTTGGTATAGCTGCCATAGACTCCCCATTCAAAAATGGAGGCTAAATCTGACAAAGTGCCCACTTCAGGATGATTCATTGTCGAATAACTTTTTTTCTGAAGGTCGGAGAGACCTGGCACCAAGGCGCATGTATAGGATGTCGGGCAAGCCCGACACACCAGTCTTGGCCCCGAGTCTCTACGAGCTTCGGTTCGGGAGATACCGCTTTTGCACCAATATGGGTTATGAACAGGGATGTTAACCATGATGATGCCGGCATCATCCTCTTATAACGGCCGAACCGTAAGTGGTACAGCCAGGAAATTCTGTGTGCGTGCTGGTCTCTTCCCACTGCGCCTGTGTGTTAGGTTTGGCAGCCCTAGCTTCTTCCTTTGGTATAGCTGCCATAGACTCCCCATTCAAAAATGGAGGCTAAATCTGACAAAGTGCCCACTTCAGGATGATTCATTGTCGAATAACTTTTTTTCTGAAGGTCGGAGAGACCTGGCACCAAGGCGCATGTATAGGATGTCGGGCAAGCCCGACACACCAGTCTTGGCCCCGAGTCTCTACGAGCTTCGGTTCGGGAGATACCGCTTTTGCACCAATATGGGTTATGAACAGGGATGTTAACCATGATGATGCCGGCATCATCCTCTTATAACGGCCGAACCGTAAGTGGTACAGCCAGGAAATTCGGTGTGCGTGCTGGTCTCTTCCCACTGCGCCTGTGTGTTAGGTTTGGCAGCCCTAGCTTCTTCCTTTGGTATAGCTGCCATAGACTCCCCATTCAAAAATGGAGGCTAAATCTGACAAAGTGCCCACTTCAGGATGATTCATTGTCGAATAACTTTTTTTCTGAAGGTCGGAGAGACCTGGCACCAAGGTGCATGTATAGGATGTCGGGCAAGCCCGACACGGCAGTCTTGGCCCCGAGTCTCTACGAGCTTCGGTTCGGGAGATACCGCTTTTGCACCAATAGTGGTGCGTGCCTCCAAGGTTCGCAAGAATCCAACGTCCCAGCCAAATTGCACAAAGTGGCAAGTCCAAAATCCTCCCCCCAGAAAGTGTCTAGGAGCAGGTTTCAGGCAATTTTGAAGTCGACTGGGAAATGTTTGTACTGGATTTCTTTTTGTGTCTCTAGTATGGGTTTTGCACTTGGGTTATGAACAGGGATGTTAACCATGATGATGCCGGCATCATCCTCTTATAACGGCCGAACCGTAAGTGGTACAGCCAGGAAATTCGGTGTGCGTGCTGGTCTCTTCCCACTGCGCCTGTGTGTTAGGTTTGGCAGCCCTAGCTTCTTCCTTTGGTATAGCTGCCGTAGACTCCCCATTCAAAAATGGAGGCTAAATCTGACAAAGTGCCCACTTCAGGATGATTCATTGTCGAATAACTTTTTTTCTGAAGGTCGGAGAGACCTGGGACCAAGGCGCATGTATAGGATGTCGGGCAAGCCCGACACGCCAGTCTTGGCCCCGAGTCTCTACGAGCTTCGTTTCGGGAGATACCGCTTTTGCACCAATATGGGTTATGAACAGGGATGTTAACCATGATGATGCCGGCATCATCCTCTTATAACGGCCGAACCGTAAGTGGTACAGCCAGGAAATTCGGTGTGCGTGCTGGTCTCTTCCCACTGCGCCTGTGTGTTAGGTTTGGCAGCCCTAGCTTCTTCCTTTGGTATAGCTGCCATAGACTCCCCATTCAAAAATGGAGGCTAAATCTGACAAAGTGCCCACTTCAGGATGATTCATTGTCGAATAACTTTTTTTCTGAAGGTCGGAGAGACCTGGCACCAATGTGCATGTATAGGATGTCGGGTAAGCCCGACACGCCAGTCTTGGCCCCGAGTCTCTACGAGCTTCGGTTCGGGAGATTCCGCTTTTGCACCAATATGGGTTATGAACAGGGATGTTAACCATGATGATGCCGGCATCATCCTCTTATAACGGCCGAACCGTAAGTGGTACAGCCAGGAAATTCGGTGTGCGTGCTGGTCTCTTCCCACTGCGCCTGTGTGTTAGGTTTGGCAGCCCTAGCTTCTTCCTTTGGTATAGCTGCCGTAGACTCCCCATTCAAAAATGGAGGCTAAATCTGACAAAGTGCCCACTTCAGGATGATTCATTGTCGAATAACTTTTTTTCTGAAGGTCGGAGAGACCTGGCACCAAGGTGCATGTATAGGATGTCGGGCAAGCCCGACACGCCAGTCTTGGCCCCGAGTCTCTACGAGCTTCGGTTCGGGAGATACCGCTTTTGCACCAATATGGGTTATGAACAGGGATGTTAACCATGATGATGCCGGCATCATCCTCTTATAACGGCCGAACCGTAAGTGGTACAGCCAGGAAATTCGGTGTGCGTGCTGGTCTCTTCCCACTGCGCCTGTGTGTTAGGTTTGGCAGCCCTAGCTTCTTCCTTTGGTATAGCTGCCGTAGACTCCCCATTCAAAAATGGAGGCTAAATCTGACAAAGTGCCCACTTCAGGATGATTCATTGTCGAATAACTTTTTTTCTGAAGGTCGGAGAGACCTGGCACCAAGGCGCATGTATAGGATGTCGGGCAAGCCCGACACGCCAGTCTTGGCCCCGAGTCTCTACGAGCTTCGTTTCGGGAGATACCGCTTTTGCACCAATATGGGTTATGAACAGGGATGTTAACCATGATGATGCCGGCATCATCCTCTTATAACGGCCGAACCGTAAGTGGTACAGCCAGGAAATTCGGTGTGCGTGCTGGTCTCTTCCCACTGCGCCTGTGTGTTAGGTTTGGCAGCCCTAGCTTCTTCCTTTGGTATAGCTGCCATAGACTCCCCATTCAAAAATGGAGGCTAAATCTGACAAAGTGCCCACTTCAGGATGATTCATTGTCGAATAACTTTTTTTCTGAAGGTCGGAGAGACCTGGCACCAATGTGCATGTATAGGATGTCGGGTAAGCCCGACACGCCAGTCTTGGCCCCGAGTCTCTACGAGCTTCGGTTCGGGAGATTCCGCTTTTGCACCAATATGGGTTATGAACAGGGATGTTAACCATGATGATGCCGGCATCATCCTCTTATAACGGCCGAACCGTAAGTGGTACAGCCAGGAAATTCGGTGTGCGTGCTGGTCTCTTCCCACTGCGCCTGTGTGTTAGGTTTGGCAGCCCTAGCTTCTTCCTTTGGTATAGCTGCCGTAGACTCCCCATTCAAAAATGGAGGCTAAATCTGACAAAGTGCCCACTTCAGGATGATTCATTGTCGAATAACTTTTTTTCTGAAGGTCGGAGAGACCAGGGACCAAGGCGCATGTATAGGATGTCGGGCAAGCCCGACACGCCAGTCTTGGCCCCGAGTCTCTACGAGCTTCGTTTCGGGAGATACCGCTTTTGCACCAATATGGGTTATGAACAGGGATGTTAACCATGATGATGCCGGCATCATCCTCTTATAACGGCCGAACCGTAAGTGGTACAGCCAGGAAATTCGGTGTGCGTGCTGGTCTCTTCCCACTGCGCCTGTGTGTTAGGTTTGGCAGCCCTAGCTTCTTCCTTTGGTATAGCTGCCATAGACTCCCCATTCAAAAATGGAGGCTAAATCTGACAAAGTGCCCACTTCAGGATGATTCATTGTCGAATAACTTTTTTTCTGAAGGTCGGAGAGACCTGGGACCAAGGCGCATGTATAGGATGTCGGGCAAGCCCGACACGCCAGTCTTGGCCCCGAGTCTCTACGAGCTTCGTTTCGGGAGATACCGCTTTTGCACCAATATGGGTTATGAACAGGGATGTTAACCATGATGATGCCGGCATCATCCTCTTATAACGGCCGAACCGTAAGTGGTACAGCCAGGAAATTCGGTGTGCGTGCTGGTCTCTTCCCACTGCGCCTGTGTGTTAGGTTTGGCAGCCCTAGCTTCTTCCTTTGGTATAGCTGCCGTAGACTCCCCATTCAAAAATGGAGGCTAAATCTGACAAAGTGCCCACTTCAGGATGATTCATTGTCGAATAACTTTTTTTCTGAAGGTCGGAGAGACCTGGCACCAAGGCGCATGTATAGGATGTCGGGCAAGCCCGACACGCCAGTCTTGGCCCCGAGTCTCTACGAGCTTCGTTTCGGGAGATACCGCTTTTGCACCAATATGGGTTATGAACAGGGATGTTAACCATGATGATGCCGGCATCATCCTCTTATAACGGCCGAACCGTAAGTGGTACAGCCAGGAAATTCGGTGTGCGTGCTGGTCTCTTCCCACTGCGCCTGTGTGTTAGGTTTGGCAGCCCTAGCTTCTTCCTTTGGTATAGCTGCCATAGACTCCCCATTCAAAAATGGAGGCTAAATCTGACAAAGTGCCCACTTCAGGATGATTCATTGTCGAATAACTTTTTTTCTGAAGGTCGGAGAGACCTGGCACCAATGTGCATGTATAGGATGTCGGGTAAGCCCGACACGCCAGTCTTGGCCCCGAGTCTCTACGAGCTTCGGTTCGGGAGATTCCGCTTTTGCACCAATATGGGTTATGAACAGGGATGTTAACCATGATGATGCCGGCATCATCCTCTTATAACGGCCGAACCGTAAGTGGTACAGCCAGGAAATTCGGTGTGCGTGCTGGTCTCTTCCCACTGCGCCTGTGTGTTAGGTTTGGCAGCCCTAGCTTCTTCCTTTGGTATAGCTGCCGTAGACTCCCCATTCAAAAATGGAGGCTAAATCTGACAAAGTGCCCACTTCAGGATGATTCATTGTCGAATAACTTTTTTTCTGAAGGTCGGAGAGACCAGGGACCAAGGCGCATGTATAGGATGTCGGGCAAGCCCGACACGCCAGTCTTGGCCCCGAGTCTCTACGAGCTTCGTTTCGGGAGATACCGCTTTTGCACCAATATGGGTTATGAACAGGGATGTTAACCATGATGATGCCGGCATCATCCTCTTATAACGGCCGAACCGTAAGTGGTACAGCCAGGAAATTCGGTGTGCGTGCTGGTCTCTTCCCACTGCGCCTGT
Organism: Centroberyx gerrardi; assembly: GCF_048128805.1. NCBI lineage: Eukaryota > Metazoa > Chordata > Actinopteri > Beryciformes > Berycidae > Centroberyx > Centroberyx gerrardi. The sequence continues at coordinate 38,600,796 of NC_135997.1, forward strand.
GTGTTAGGTTTGGCAGCCCTAGCTTCTTCCTTTGGTATAGCTGCCATAGACTCCCCATTCAAAAATGGAGGCTAAATCTGACAAAGTGCCCACTTCAGGATGATTCATTGTCGAATAACTTTTTTTCTGAAGGTCGGAGAGACCTGGCACCAATGTGCATGTATAGGATGTCGGGTAAGCCCGACACGCCAGTCTTGGCCCCGAGTCTCTACGAGCTTCGGTTCGGGAGATTCCGCTTTTGCACCAATATGGGTTATGAACAGGGATGTTAACCATGATGATGCCGGCATCATCCTCTTATAACGGCCGAACCGTAAGTGGTACAGCCAGGAAATTCGGTGTGCGTGCTGGTCTCTTCCCACTGCGCCTGTGTGTTAGGTTTGGCAGCCCTAGCTTCTTCCTTTGGTATAGCTGCCGTAGACTCCCCATTCAAAAATGGAGGCTAAATCTGACAAAGTGCCCACTTCAGGATGATTCATTGTCGAATAACTTTTTTTCTGAAGGTCGGAGAGACCTGGCACCAAGGCGCATGTATAGGATGTCGGGCAAGCCCGACACGCCAGTCTTGGCCCCGAGTCTCTACGAGCTTCGTTTCGGGAGATACCGCTTTTGCACCAATATGGGTTATGAACAGGGATGTTAACCATGATGATGCCGGCATCATCCTCTTATAACGGCCGAACCGTAAGTGGTACAGCCAGGAAATTCGGTGTGCGTGCTGGTCTCTTCCCACTGCGCCTGTGTGTTAGGTTTGGCAGCCCTAGCTTCTTCCTTTGGTATAGCTGCCATAGACTCCCCATTCAAAAATGGAGGCTAAATCTGACAAAGTGCCCACTTCAGGATGATTCATTGTCGAATAACTTTTTTTCTGAAGGTCGGAGAGACCTGGCACCAAGGCGCATGTATAGGATGTCGGGCAAGCCCGACACACCAGTCTTGGCCCCGAGTCTCTACGAGCTTCGGTTCGGGAGATACCGCTTTTGCACCAATATGGGTTATGAACAGGGATGTTAACCATGATGATGCCGGCATCATCCTCTTATAACGGCCGAACCGTAAGTGGTACAGCCAGGAAATTCTGTGTGCGTGCTGGTCTCTTCCCACTGCGCCTGTGTGTTAGGTTTGGCAGCCCTAGCTTCTTCCTTTGGTATAGCTGCCATAGACTCCCCATTCAAAAATGGAGGCTAAATCTGACAAAGTGCCCACTTCAGGATGATTCATTGTCGAATAACTTTTTTTCTGAAGGTCGGAGAGACCTGGCACCAAGGCGCATGTATAGGATGTCGGGCAAGCCCGACACACCAGTCTTGGCCCCGAGTCTCTACGAGCTTCGGTTCGGGAGATACCGCTTTTGCACCAATATGGGTTATGAACAGGGATGTTAACCATGATGATGCCGGCATCATCCTCTTATAACGGCCGAACCGTAAGTGGTACAGCCAGGAAATTCGGTGTGCGTGCTGGTCTCTTCCCACTGCGCCTGTGTGTTAGGTTTGGCAGCCCTAGCTTCTTCCTTTGGTATAGCTGCCATAGACTCCCCATTCAAAAATGGAGGCTAAATCTGACAAAGTGCCCACTTCAGGATGATTCATTGTCGAATAACTTTTTTTCTGAAGGTCGGAGAGACCTGGCACCAAGGTGCATGTATAGGATGTCGGGCAAGCCCGACACGGCAGTCTTGGCCCCGAGTCTCTACGAGCTTCGGTTCGGGAGATACCGCTTTTGCACCAATAGTGGTGCGTGCCTCCAAGGTTCGCAAGAATCCAACGTCCCAGCCAAATTGCACAAAGTGGCAAGTCCAAAATCCTCCCCCCAGAAAGTGTCTAGGAGCAGGTTTCAGGCAATTTTGAAGTCGACTGGGAAATGTTTGTACTGGATTTCTTTTTGTGTCTCTAGTATGGGTTTTGCACTTGGGTTATGAACAGGGATGTTAACCATGATGATGCCGGCATCATCCTCTTATAACGGCCGAACCGTAAGTGGTACAGCCAGGAAATTCGGTGTGCGTGCTGGTCTCTTCCCACTGCGCCTGTGTGTTAGGTTTGGCAGCCCTAGCTTCTTCCTTTGGTATAGCTGCCGTAGACTCCCCATTCAAAAATGGAGGCTAAATCTGACAAAGTGCCCACTTCAGGATGATTCATTGTCGAATAACTTTTTTTCTGAAGGTCGGAGAGACCTGGGACCAAGGCGCATGTATAGGATGTCGGGCAAGCCCGACACGCCAGTCTTGGCCCCGAGTCTCTACGAGCTTCGTTTCGGGAGATACCGCTTTTGCACCAATATGGGTTATGAACAGGGATGTTAACCATGATGATGCCGGCATCATCCTCTTATAACGGCCGAACCGTAAGTGGTACAGCCAGGAAATTCGGTGTGCGTGCTGGTCTCTTCCCACTGCGCCTGTGTGTTAGGTTTGGCAGCCCTAGCTTCTTCCTTTGGTATAGCTGCCATAGACTCCCCATTCAAAAATGGAGGCTAAATCTGACAAAGTGCCCACTTCAGGATGATTCATTGTCGAATAACTTTTTTTCTGAAGGTCGGAGAGACCTGGCACCAATGTGCATGTATAGGATGTCGGGTAAGCCCGACACGCCAGTCTTGGCCCCGAGTCTCTACGAGCTTCGGTTCGGGAGATTCCGCTTTTGCACCAATATGGGTTATGAACAGGGATGTTAACCATGATGATGCCGGCATCATCCTCTTATAACGGCCGAACCGTAAGTGGTACAGCCAGGAAATTCGGTGTGCGTGCTGGTCTCTTCCCACTGCGCCTGTGTGTTAGGTTTGGCAGCCCTAGCTTCTTCCTTTGGTATAGCTGCCGTAGACTCCCCATTCAAAAATGGAGGCTAAATCTGACAAAGTGCCCACTTCAGGATGATTCATTGTCGAATAACTTTTTTTCTGAAGGTCGGAGAGACCTGGCACCAAGGTGCATGTATAGGATGTCGGGCAAGCCCGACACGCCAGTCTTGGCCCCGAGTCTCTACGAGCTTCGGTTCGGGAGATACCGCTTTTGCACCAATATGGGTTATGAACAGGGATGTTAACCATGATGATGCCGGCATCATCCTCTTATAACGGCCGAACCGTAAGTGGTACAGCCAGGAAATTCGGTGTGCGTGCTGGTCTCTTCCCACTGCGCCTGTGTGTTAGGTTTGGCAGCCCTAGCTTCTTCCTTTGGTATAGCTGCCGTAGACTCCCCATTCAAAAATGGAGGCTAAATCTGACAAAGTGCCCACTTCAGGATGATTCATTGTCGAATAACTTTTTTTCTGAAGGTCGGAGAGACCTGGCACCAAGGCGCATGTATAGGATGTCGGGCAAGCCCGACACGCCAGTCTTGGCCCCGAGTCTCTACGAGCTTCGTTTCGGGAGATACCGCTTTTGCACCAATATGGGTTATGAACAGGGATGTTAACCATGATGATGCCGGCATCATCCTCTTATAACGGCCGAACCGTAAGTGGTACAGCCAGGAAATTCGGTGTGCGTGCTGGTCTCTTCCCACTGCGCCTGTGTGTTAGGTTTGGCAGCCCTAGCTTCTTCCTTTGGTATAGCTGCCATAGACTCCCCATTCAAAAATGGAGGCTAAATCTGACAAAGTGCCCACTTCAGGATGATTCATTGTCGAATAACTTTTTTTCTGAAGGTCGGAGAGACCTGGCACCAAGGTGCATGTATAGGATGTCGGGTAAGCCCGACACGCCAGTCTTGGCCCCGAGTCTCTACGAGCTTCGGTTCGGGAGATACTGCTTTTGCACCAATAGTGGTGCGTGCCTCCAAGGTTCGCAAGAATCCAACGTCCCAGCCAAATTGCACAAAGTGGCAAGTCCAAAATCCTCCCCCCAGAAAGTGTCTAGGAGCAGGTTTCAGGCAATTTTGAAGTCGACTGGGAAATGTTTGTACTGGATTTCTTTTTGTGTCTCTAGTATGGGTTTTGCACTTGGGTTATGAACAGGGATGTTAACCATGATGATGCCGGCATCATCCTCTTATAACGGCCGAACCGTAAGTGGTACAGCCAGGAAATTCGGTGTGCGTGCTGGTCTCTTCCCACTGCGCCTGTGTGTTAGGTTTGGCAGCCCTAGCTTCTTCCTTTGGTATAGCTGCCATAGACTCCCCATTCAAAAATGGAGGCTAAATCTGACAAAGTGCCCACTTCAGGATGATTCATTGTCGAATAACTTTTTTTCTGAAGGTCGGAGAGACCTGGCACCAAGGTGCATGTATAGGATGTCGGGCAAGCCCGACACACCAGTCTTGGCCCCGAGTCTCTACGAGCTTCGTTTCGGGAGATACCGCTTTTGCACCAATATGGGTTATGAACAGGGATGTTAACCATGATGATGCCGGCATCATCCTCTTATAACGGCCGAACCGTAAGTGGTACAGCCAGGAAATTCGGTGTGCGTGCTGGTCTCTTCCCACTGCGCCTGTGTGTTAGGTTTGGCAGCCCTAGCTTCTTCCTTTGGTATAGCTGCCATAGACTCCCCATTCAAAAATGGAGGCTAAATCTGACAAAGTGCCCACTTCAGGATGATTCATTGTCGAATAACTTTTTTTCTGAAGGTCGGAGAGACCTGGCACCAAGGCGCATGTATAGGATGTCGGGCAAGCCCGACACGCCAGTCTTGGCCCCGAGTCTCTACGAGCTTCGTTTCGGGAGATACCGCTTTTGCACCAATATGGGTTATGAACAGGGATGTTAACCATGATGATGCCGGCATCATCCTCTTATAACGGCCGAACCGTAAGTGGTACAGCCAGGAAATTCGGTGTGCGTGCTGGTCTCTTCCCACTGCGCCTGTGTGTTAGGTTTGGCAGCCCTAGCTTCTTCCTTTGGTATAGCTGCCATAGACTCCCCATTCAAAAATGGAGGCTAAATCTGACAAAGTGCCCACTTCAGGATGATTCATTGTCGAATAACTTTTTTTCTGAAGGTCGGAGAGACCTGGCACCAATGTGCATGTATAGGATGTCGGGTAAGCCCGACACGCCAGTCTTGGCCCCGAGTCTCTACGAGCTTCGGTTCGGGAGATTCCGCTTTTGCACCAATATGGGTTATGAACAGGGATGTTAACCATGATGATGCCGGCATCATCCTCTTATAACGGCCGAACCGTAAGTGGTACAGCCAGGAAATTCGGTGTGCGTGCTGGTCTCTTCCCACTGCGCCTGTGTGTTAGGTTTGGCAGCCCTAGCTTCTTCCTTTGGTATAGCTGCCGTAGACTCCCCATTCAAAAATGGAGGCTAAATCTGACAAAGTGCCCACTTCAGGATGATTCATTGTCGAATAACTTTTTTTCTGAAGGTCGGAGAGACCTGGGACCAAGGCGCATGTATAGGATGTCGGGCAAGCCCGACACGCCAGTCTTGGCCCCGAGTCTCTACGAGCTTCGTTTCGGGAGATACCGCTTTTGCACCAATATGGGTTATGAACAGGGATGTTAACCATGATGATGCCGGCATCATCCTCTTATAACGGCCGAACCGTAAGTGGTACAGCCAGGAAATTCGGTGTGCGTGCTGGTCTCTTCCCACTGCGCCTGTGTGTTAGGTTTGGCAGCCCTAGCTTCTTCCTTTGGTATAGCTGCCGTAGACTCCCCATTCAAAAATGGAGGCTAAATCTGACAAAGTGCCCACTTCAGGATGATTCATTGTCGAATAACTTTTTTTCTGAAGGTCGGAGAGACCTGGCACCAAGGCGCATGTATAGGATGTCGGGCAAGCCCGACACGCCAGTCTTGGCCCCGAGTCTCTACGAGCTTCGTTTCGGGAGATACCGCTTTTGCACCAATATGGGTTATGAACAGGGATGTTAACCATGATGATGCCGGCATCATCCTCTTATAACGGCCGAACCGTAAGTGGTACAGCCAGGAAATTCGGTGTGCGTGCTGGTCTCTTCCCACTGCGCCTGTGTGTTAGGTTTGGCAGCCCTAGCTTCTTCCTTTGGTATAGCTGCCATAGACTCCCCATTCAAAAATGGAGGCTAAATCTGACAAAGTGCCCACTTCAGGATGATTCATTGTCGAATAACTTTTTTTCTGAAGGTCGGAGAGACCTGGCACCAAGGTGCATGTATAGGATGTCGGGTAAGCCCGACACGCCAGTCTTGGCCCCGAGTCTCTACGAGCTTCGGTTCGGGAGATACTGCTTTTGCACCAATAGTGGTGCGTGCCTCCAAGGTTCGCAAGAATCCAACGTCCCAGCCAAATTGCACAAAGTGGCAAGTCCAAAATCCTCCCCCCAGAAAGTGTCTAGGAGCAGGTTTCAGGCAATTTTGAAGTCGACTGGGAAATGTTTGTACTGGATTTCTTTTTGTGTCTCTAGTATGGGTTTTGCACTTGGGTTATGAACAGGGATGTTAACCATGATGATGCCGGCATCATCCTCTTATAACGGCCGAACCGTAAGTGGTACAGCCAGGAAATTCGGTGTGCGTGCTGGTCTCTTCCCACTGCGCCTGTGTGTTAGGTTTGGCAGCCCTAGCTTCTTCCTTTGGTATAGCTGCCATAGACTCCCCATTCAAAAATGGAGGCTAAATCTGACAAAGTGCCCACTTCAGGATGATTCATTGTCGAATAACTTTTTTTCTGAAGGTCGGAGAGACCTGGCACCAAGGTGCATGTATAGGATGTCGGGCAAGCCCGACACACCAGTCTTGGCCCCGAGTCTCTACGAGCTTCGTTTCGGGAGATACCGCTTTTGCACCAATATGGGTTATGAACAGGGATGTTAACCATGATGATGCCGGCATCATCCTCTTATAACGGCCGAACCGTAAGTGGTACAGCCAGGAAATTCGGTGTGCGTGCTGGTCTCTTCCCACTGCGCCTGTGTGTTAGGTTTGGCAGCCCTAGCTTCTTCCTTTGGTATAGCTGCCGTAGACTCCCCATTCAAAAATGGAGGCTAAATCTGACAAAGTGCCCACTTCAGGATGATTCATTGTCGAATAACTTTTTTTCTGAAGGTCGGAGAGACCTGGCACCAAGGCGCATGTATAGGATGTCGGGCAAGCCCGACACGCCAGTCTTGGCCCCGAGTCTCTACGAGCTTCGTTTCGGGAGATACCGCTTTTGCACCAATATGGGTTATGAACAGGGATGTTAACCATGATGATGCCGGCATCATCCTCTTATAACGGCCGAACCGTAAGTGGTACAGCCAGGAAATTCGGTGTGCGTGCTGGTCTCTTCCCACTGCGCCTGTGTGTTAGGTTTGGCAGCCCTAGCTTCTTCCTTTGGTATAGCTGCCATAGACTCCCCATTCAAAAATGGAGGCTAAATCTGACAAAGTGCCCACTTCAGGATGATTCATTGTCGAATAACTTTTTTTCTGAAGGTCGGAGAGACCTGGCACCAATGTGCATGTATAGGATGTCGGGTAAGCCCGACACGCCAGTCTTGGCCCCGAGTCTCTACGAGCTTCGGTTCGGGAGATTCCGCTTTTGCACCAATATGGGTTATGAACAGGGATGTTAACCATGATGATGCCGGCATCATCCTCTTATAACGGCCGAACCGTAAGTGGTACAGCCAGGAAATTCGGTGTGCGTGCTGGTCTCTTCCCACTGCGCCTGTGTGTTAGGTTTGGCAGCCCTAGCTTCTTCCTTTGGTATAGCTGCCGTAGACTCCCCATTCAAAAATGGAGGCTAAATCTGACAAAGTGCCCACTTCAGGATGATTCATTGTCGAATAACTTTTTTTCTGAAGGTCGGAGAGACCAGGGACCAAGGCGCATGTATAGGATGTCGGGCAAGCCCGACACGCCAGTCTTGGCCCCGAGTCTCTACGAGCTTCGTTTCGGGAGATACCGCTTTTGCACCAATATGGGTTATGAACAGGGATGTTAACCATGATGATGCCGGCATCATCCTCTTATAACGGCCGAACCGTAAGTGGTACAGCCAGGAAATTCGGTGTGCGTGCTGGTCTCTTCCCACTGCGCCTGTGTGTTAGGTTTGGCAGCCCTAGCTTCTTCCTTTGGTATAGCTGCCATAGACTCCCCATTCAAAAATGGAGGCTAAATCTGACAAAGTGCCCACTTCAGGATGATTCATTGTCGAATAACTTTTTTTCTGAAGGTCGGAGAGACCTGGCACCAATGTGCATGTATAGGATGTCGGGTAAGCCCGACACGCCAGTCTTGGCCCCGAGTCTCTACGAGCTTCGGTTCGGGAGATTCCGCTTTTGCACCAATATGGGTTATGAACAGGGATGTTAACCATGATGATGCCGGCATCATCCTCTTATAACGGCCGAACCGTAAGTGGTACAGCCAGGAAATTCGGTGTGCGTGCTGGTCTCTTCCCACTGCGCCTGTGTGTTAGGTTTGGCAGCCCTAGCTTCTTCCTTTGGTATAGCTGCCGTAGACTCCCCATTCAAAAATGGAGGCTAAATCTGACAAAGTGCCCACTTCAGGATGATTCATTGTCGAATAACTTTTTTTCTGAAGGTCGGAGAGACCAGGGACCAAGGCGCATGTATAGGATGTCGGGCAAGCCCGACACGCCAGTCTTGGCCCCGAGTCTCTACGAGCTTCGTTTCGGGAGATACCGCTTTTGCACCAATATGGGTTATGAACAGGGATGTTAACCATGATGATGCCGGCATCATCCTCTTATAACGGCCGAACCGTAAGTGGTACAGCCAGGAAATTCGGTGTGCGTGCTGGTCTCTTCCCACTGCGCCTGTGTGTTAGGTTTGGCAGCCCTAGCTTCTTCCTTTGGTATAGCTGCCATAGACTCCCCATTCAAAAATGGAGGCTAAATCTGACAAAGTGCCCACTTCAGGATGATTCATTGTCGAATAACTTTTTTTCTGAAGGTCGGAGAGACCTGGCACCAATGTGCATGTATAGGATGTCGGGTAAGCCCGACACGCCAGTCTTGGCCCCGAGTCTCTACGAGCTTCGGTTCGGGAGATTCCGCTTTTGCACCAATATGGGTTATGAACAGGGATGTTAACCATGATGATGCCGGCATCATCCTCTTATAACGGCCGAACCGTAAGTGGTACAGCCAGGAAATTCGGTGTGCGTGCTGGTCTCTTCCCACTGCGCCTGTGTGTTAGGTTTGGCAGCCCTAGCTTCTTCCTTTGGTATAGCTGCCGTAGACTCCCCATTCAAAAATGGAGGCTAAATCTGACAAAGTGCCCACTTCAGGATGATTCATTGTCGAATAACTTTTTTTCTGAAGGTCGGAGAGACCTGGCACCAAGGCGCATGTATAGGATGTCGGGCAAGCCCGACACGCCAGTCTTGGCCCCGAGTCTCTACGAGCTTCGTTTCGGGAGATACCGCTTTTGCACCAATATGGGTTATGAACAGGGATGTTAACCATGATGATGCCGGCATCATCCTCTTATAACGGCCGAACCGTAAGTGGTACAGCCAGGAAATTCGGTGTGCGTGCTGGTCTCTTCCCACTGCGCCTGTGTGTTAGGTTTGGCAGCCCTAGCTTCTTCCTTTGGTATAGCTGCCATAGACTCCCCATTCAAAAATGGAGGCTAAATCTGACAAAGTGCCCACTTCAGGATGATTCATTGTCGAATAACTTTTTTTCTGAAGGTCGGAGAGACCTGGCACCAAGGCGCATGTATAGGATGTCGGGCAAGCCCGACACACCAGTCTTGGCCCCGAGTCTCTACGAGCTTCGGTTCGGGAGATACCGCTTTTGCACCAATATGGGTTATGAACAGGGATGTTAACCATGATGATGCCGGCATCATCCTCTTATAACGGCCGAACCGTAAGTGGTACAGCCAGGAAATTCTGTGTGCGTGCTGGTCTCTTCCCACTGCGCCTGTGTGTTAGGTTTGGCAGCCCTAGCTTCTTCCTTTGGTATAGCTGCCATAGACTCCCCATTCAAAAATGGAGGCTAAATCTGACAAAGTGCCCACTTCAGGATGATTCATTGTCGAATAACTTTTTTTCTGAAGGTCGGAGAGACCTGGCACCAAGGCGCATGTATAGGATGTCGGGCAAGCCCGACACACCAGTCTTGGCCCCGAGTCTCTACGAGCTTCGGTTCGGGAGATACCGCTTTTGCACCAATATGGGTTATGAACAGGGATGTTAACCATGATGATGCCGGCATCATCCTCTTATAACGGCCGAACCGTAAGTGGTACAGCCAGGAAATTCGGTGTGCGTGCTGGTCTCTTCCCACTGCGCCTGTGTGTTAGGTTTGGCAGCCCTAGCTTCTTCCTTTGGTATAGCTGCCATAGACTCCCCATTCAAAAATGGAGGCTAAATCTGACAAAGTGCCCACTTCAGGATGATTCATTGTCGAATAACTTTTTTTCTGAAGGTCGGAGAGACCTGGCACCAAGGTGCATGTATAGGATGTCGGGCAAGCCCGACACGGCAGTCTTGGCCCCGAGTCTCTACGAGCTTCGGTTCGGGAGATACCGCTTTTGCACCAATAGTGGTGCGTGCCTCCAAGGTTCGCAAGAATCCAACGTCCCAGCCAAATTGCACAAAGTGGCAAGTCCAAAATCCTCCCCCCAGAAAGTGTCTAGGAGCAGGTTTCAGGCAATTTTGAAGTCGACTGGGAAATGTTTGTACTGGATTTCTTTTTGTGTCTCTAGTATGGGTTTTGCACTTGGGTTATGAACAGGGATGTTAACCATGATGATGCCGGCATCATCCTCTTATAACGGCCGAACCGTAAGTGGTACAGCCAGGAAATTCGGTGTGCGTGCTGGTCTCTTCCCACTGCGCCTGTGTGTTAGGTTTGGCAGCCCTAGCTTCTTCCTTTGGTATAGCTGCCGTAGACTCCCCATTCAAAAATGGAGGCTAAATCTGACAAAGTGCCCACTTCAGGATGATTCATTGTCGAATAACTTTTTTTCTGAAGGTCGGAGAGACCTGGGACCAAGGCGCATGTATAGGATGTCGGGCAAGCCCGACACGCCAGTCTTGGCCCCGAGTCTCTACGAGCTTCGTTTCGGGAGATACCGCTTTTGCACCAATATGGGTTATGAACAGGGATGTTAACCATGATGATGCCGGCATCATCCTCTTATAACGGCCGAACCGTAAGTGGTACAGCCAGGAAATTCGGTGTGCGTGCTGGTCTCTTCCCACTGCGCCTGTGTGTTAGGTTTGGCAGCCCTAGCTTCTTCCTTTGGTATAGCTGCCATAGACTCCCCATTCAAAAATGGAGGCTAAATCTGACAAAGTGCCCACTTCAGGATGATTCATTGTCGAATAACTTTTTTTCTGAAGGTCGGAGAGACCTGGCACCAATGTGCATGTATAGGATGTCGGGTAAGCCCGACACGCCAGTCTTGGCCCCGAGTCTCTACGAGCTTCGGTTCGGGAGATTCCGCTTTTGCACCAATATGGGTTATGAACAGGGATGTTAACCATGATGATGCCGGCATCATCCTCTTATAACGGCCGAACCGTAAGTGGTACAGCCAGGAAATTCGGTGTGCGTGCTGGTCTCTTCCCACTGCGCCTGTGTGTTAGGTTTGGCAGCCCTAGCTTCTTCCTTTGGTATAGCTGCCGTAGACTCCCCATTCAAAAATGGAGGCTAAATCTGACAAAGTGCCCACTTCAGGATGATTCATTGTCGAATAACTTTTTTTCTGAAGGTCGGAGAGACCTGGCACCAAGGTGCATGTATAGGATGTCGGGCAAGCCCGACACGCCAGTCTTGGCCCCGAGTCTCTACGAGCTTCGGTTCGGGAGATACCGCTTTTGCACCAATATGGGTTATGAACAGGGATGTTAACCATGATGATGCCGGCATCATCCTCTTATAACGGCCGAACCGTAAGTGGTACAGCCAGGAAATTCGGTGTGCGTGCTGGTCTCTTCCCACTGCGCCTGTGTGTTAGGTTTGGCAGCCCTAGCTTCTTCCTTTGGTATAGCTGCCGTAGACTCCCCATTCAAAAATGGAGGCTAAATCTGACAAAGTGCCCACTTCAGGATGATTCATTGTCGAATAACTTTTTTTCTGAAGGTCGGAGAGACCTGGCACCAAGGCGCATGTATAGGATGTCGGGCAAGCCCGACACGCCAGTCTTGGCCCCGAGTCTCTACGAGCTTCGTTTCGGGAGATACCGCTTTTGCACCAATATGGGTTATGAACAGGGATGTTAACCATGATGATGCCGGCATCATCCTCTTATAACGGCCGAACCGTAAGTGGTACAGCCAGGAAATTCGGTGTGCGTGCTGGTCTCTTCCCACTGCGCCTGTGTGTTAGGTTTGGCAGCCCTAGCTTCTTCCTTTGGTATAGCTGCCATAGACTCCCCATTCAAAAATGGAGGCTAAATCTGACAAAGTGCCCACTTCAGGATGATTCATTGTCGAATAACTTTTTTTCTGAAGGTCGGAGAGACCTGGCACCAAGGTGCATGTATAGGATGTCGGGTAAGCCCGACACGCCAGTCTTGGCCCCGAGTCTCTACGAGCTTCGGTTCGGGAGATACTGCTTTTGCACCAATAGTGGTGCGTGCCTCCAAGGTTCGCAAGAATCCAACGTCCCAGCCAAATTGCACAAAGTGGCAAGTCCAAAATCCTCCCCCCAGAAAGTGTCTAGGAGCAGGTTTCAGGCAATTTTGAAGTCGACTGGGAAATGTTTGTACTGGATTTCTTTTTGTGTCTCTAGTATGGGTTTTGCACTTGGGTTATGAACAGGGATGTTAACCATGATGATGCCGGCATCATCCTCTTATAACGGCCGAACCGTAAGTGGTACAGCCAGGAAATTCGGTGTGCGTGCTGGTCTCTTCCCACTGCGCCTGTGTGTTAGGTTTGGCAGCCCTAGCTTCTTCCTTTGGTATAGCTGCCGTAGACTCCCCATTCAAAAATGGAGGCTAAATCTGACAAAGTGCCCACTTCAGGATGATTCATTGTCGAATAACTTTTTTTCTGAAGGTCGGAGAGACCTGGCACCAAGGCGCATGTATAGGATGTCGGGCAAGCCCGACACGCCAGTCTTGGCCCCGAGTCTCTACGAGCTTCGTTTCGGGAGATACCGCTTTTGCACCAATATGGGTTATGAACAGGGATGTTAACCATGATGATGCCGGCATCATCCTCTTATAACGGCCGAACCGTAAGTGGTACAGCCAGGAAATTCGGTGTGCGTGCTGGTCTCTTCCCACTGCGCCTGTGTGTTAGGTTTGGCAGCCCTAGCTTCTTCCTTTGGTATAGCTGCCATAGACTCCCCATTCAAAAATGGAGGCTAAATCTGACAAAGTGCCCACTTCAGGATGATTCATTGTCGAATAACTTTTTTTCTGAAGGTCGGAGAGACCTGGCACCAATGTGCATGTATAGGATGTCGGGTAAGCCCGACACGCCAGTCTTGGCCCCGAGTCTCTACGAGCTTCGGTTCGGGAGATACCGCTTTTGCACCAATATGGGTTATGAACAGGGATGTTAACCATGATGATGCCGGCATCATCCTCTTATAACGGCCGAACCGTAAGTGGTACAGCCAGGAAATTCGGTGTGCGTGCTGGTCTCTTCCCACTGCGCCTGTGTGTTAGGTTTGGCAGCCCTAGCTTCTTCCTTTGGTATAGCTGCCATAGACTCCCCATTCAAAAATGGAGGCTAAATCTGACAAAGTGCCCACTTCAGGATGATTCATTGTCGAATAACTTTTTTTCTGAAGGTCGGAGAGACCTGGCACCAAGGTGCATGTATAGGATGTCGGGTAAGCCCGACACGCCAGTCTTGGCCCCGAGTCTCTACGAGCTTCGGTTCGGGAGATACTGCTTTTGCACCAATAGTGGTGCGTGCCTCCAAGGTTCGCAAGAATCCAACGTCCCAGCCAAATTGCACAAAGTGGCAAGTCCAAAATCCTCCCCCCAGAAAGTGTCTAGGAGCAGGTTTCAGGCAATTTTGAAGTCGACTGGGAAATGTTTGTACTGGATTTCTTTTTGTGTCTCTAGTATGGGTTTTGCACTTGGGTTATGAACAGGGATGTTAACCATGATGATGCCGGCATCATCCTCTTATAACGGCCGAACCGTAAGTGGTACAGCCAGGAAATTCGGTGTGCGTGCTGGTCTCTTCCCACTGCGCCTGTGTGTTAGGTTTGGCAGCCCTAGCTTCTTCCTTTGGTATAGCTGCCATAGACTCCCCATTCAAAAATGGAGGCTAAATCTGACAAAGTGCCCACTTCAGGATGATTCATTGTCGAATAACTTTTTTTCTGAAGGTCGGAGAGACCTGGCACCAATGTGCATGTATAGGATGTCGGGTAAGCCCGACACGCCAGTCTTGGCCCCGAGTCTCTACGAGCTTCGGTTCGGGAGATTCCGCTTTTGCACCAATATGGGTTATGAACAGGGATGTTAACCATGATGATGCCGGCATCATCCTCTTATAACGGCCGAACCGTAAGTGGTACAGCCAGGAAATTCGGTGTGCGTGCTGGTCTCTTCCCACTGCGCCTGTGTGTTAGGTTTGGCAGCCCTAGCTTCTTCCTTTGGTATAGCTGCCGTAGACTCCCCATTCAAAAATGGAGGCTAAATCTGACAAAGTGCCCACTTCAGGATGATTCATTGTCGAATAACTTTTTTTCTGAAGGTCGGAGAGACCAGGGACCAAGGCGCATGTATAGGATGTCGGGCAAGCCCGACACGCCAGTCTTGGCCCCGAGTCTCTACGAGCTTCGTTTCGGGAGATACCGCTTTTGCACCAATATGGGTTATGAACAGGGATGTTAACCATGATGATGCCGGCATCATCCTCTTATAACGGCCGAACCGTAAGTGGTACAGCCAGGAAATTCGGTGTGCGTGCTGGTCTCTTCCCACTGCGCCTGTGTGTTAGGTTTGGCAGCCCTAGCTTCTTCCTTTGGTATAGCTGCCATAGACTCCCCATTCAAAAATGGAGGCTAAATCTGACAAAGTGCCCACTTCAGGATGATTCATTGTCGAATAACTTTTTTTCTGAAGGTCGGAGAGACCTGGCACCAATGTGCATGTATAGGATGTCGGGTAAGCCCGACACGCCAGTCTTGGCCCCGAGTCTCTACGAGCTTCGGTTCGGGAGATTCCGCTTTTGCACCAATATGGGTTATGAACAGGGATGTTAACCATGATGATGCCGGCATCATCCTCTTATAACGGCCGAACCGTAAGTGGTACAGCCAGGAAATTCGGTGTGCGTGCTGGTCTCTTCCCACTGCGCCTGTGTGTTAGGTTTGGCAGCCCTAGCTTCTTCCTTTGGTATAGCTGCCGTAGACTCCCCATTCAAAAATGGAGGCTAAATCTGACAAAGTGCCCACTTCAGGATGATTCATTGTCGAATAACTTTTTTTCTGAAGGTCGGAGAGACCTGGCACCAAGGCGCATGTATAGGATGTCGGGCAAGCCCGACACGCCAGTCTTGGCCCCGAGTCTCTACGAGCTTCGTTTCGGGAGATACCGCTTTTGCACCAATATGGGTTATGAACAGGGATGTTAACCATGATGATGCCGGCATCATCCTCTTATAACGGCCGAACCGTAAGTGGTACAGCCAGGAAATTCGGTGTGCGTGCTGGTCTCTTCCCACTGCGCCTGTGTGTTAGGTTTGGCAGCCCTAGCTTCTTCCTTTGGTATAGCTGCCATAGACTCCCCATTCAAAAATGGAGGCTAAATCTGACAAAGTGCCCACTTCAGGATGATTCATTGTCGAATAACTTTTTTTCTGAAGGTCGGAGAGACCTGGCACCAAGGCGCATGTATAGGATGTCGGGCAAGCCCGACACACCAGTCTTGGCCCCGAGTCTCTACGAGCTTCGGTTCGGGAGATACCGCTTTTGCACCAATATGGGTTATGAACAGGGATGTTAACCATGATGATGCCGGCATCATCCTCTTATAACGGCCGAACCGTAAGTGGTACAGCCAGGAAATTCTGTGTGCGTGCTGGTCTCTTCCCACTGCGCCTGTGTGTTAGGTTTGGCAGCCCTAGCTTCTTCCTTTGGTATAGCTGCCATAGACTCCCCATTCAAAAATGGAGGCTAAATCTGACAAAGTGCCCACTTCAGGATGATTCATTGTCGAATAACTTTTTTTCTGAAGGTCGGAGAGACCTGGCACCAAGGCGCATGTATAGGATGTCGGGCAAGCCCGACACACCAGTCTTGGCCCCGAGTCTCTACGAGCTTCGGTTCGGGAGATACCGCTTTTGCACCAATATGGGTTATGAACAGGGATGTTAACCATGATGATGCCGGCATCATCCTCTTATAACGGCCGAACCGTAAGTGGTACAGCCAGGAAATTCGGTGTGCGTGCTGGTCTCTTCCCACTGCGCCTGTGTGTTAGGTTTGGCAGCCCTAGCTTCTTCCTTTGGTATAGCTGCCATAGACTCCCCATTCAAAAATGGAGGCTAAATCTGACAAAGTGCCCACTTCAGGATGATTCATTGTCGAATAACTTTTTTTCTGAAGGTCGGAGAGACCTGGCACCAATGTGCATGTATAGGATGTCGGGTAAGCCCGACACGCCAGTCTTGGCCCCGAGTCTCTACGAGCTTCGGTTCGGGAGATACCGCTTTTGCACCAATAGTGGTGCGTGCCTCCAAGGTTCGCAAGAATCCAACGTCCCAGCCAAATTGCACAAAGTGGCAAGTCCAAAATCCTCCCCCCAGAAAGTGTCTAGGAGCAGGTTTCAGGCAATTTTGAAGTCGACTGGGAAATGTTTGTACTGGATTTCTTTTTGTGTCTCTAGTATGGGTTTTGCACTTGGGTTATGAACAGGGATGTTAACCATGATGATGCCGGCATCATCCTCTTATAACGGCCGAACCGTAAGTGGTACAGCCAGGAAATTCGGTGTGCGTGCTGGTCTCTTCCCACTGCGCCTGTGTGTTAGGTTTGGCAGCCCTAGCTTCTTCCTTTGGTATAGCTGCCATAGACTCCCCATTCAAAAATGGAGGCTAAATCTGACAAAGTGCCCACTTCAGGATGATTCATTGTCGAATAACTTTTTTTCTGAAGGTCGGAGAGACCTGGCACCAAGGTGCATGTATAGGATGTCGGGCAAGCCCGACACACCAGTCTTGGCCCCGAGTCTCTACGAGCTTCGGTTCGGGAGATACCGCTTTTGCACCAATATGGGTTATGAACAGGGATGTTAACCATGATGATGCCGGCATCATCCTCTTATAACGGCCGAACCGTAAGTGGTACAGCCAGGAAATTCGGTGTGCGTGCTGGTCTCTTCCCACTGCGCCTGTGTGTTAGGTTTGGCAGCCCTAGCTTCTTCCTTTGGTATAGCTGCCATAGACTCCCCATTCAAAAATGGAGGCTAAATCTGACAAAGTGCCCACTTCAGGATGATTCATTGTCGAATAACTTTTTTTCTGAAGGTCGGAGAGACCTGGCACCAAGGCGCATGTATAGGATGTCGGGCAAGCCCGACACACCAGTCTTGGCCCCGAGTCTCTACGAGCTTCGGTTCGGGAGATACCGCTTTTGCACCAATATGGGTTATGAACAGGGATGTTAACCATGATGATGCCGGCATCATCCTCTTATAACGGCCGAACCGTAAGTGGTACAGCCAGGAAATTCGGTGTGCGTGCTGGTCTCTTCCCACTGCGCCTGTGTGTTAGGTTTGGCAGCCCTAGCTTCTTCCTTTGGTATAGCTGCCATAGACTCCCCATTCAAAAATGGAGGCTAAATCTGACAAAGTGCCCACTTCAGGATGATTCATTGTCGAATAACTTTTTTTCTGAAGGTCGGAGAGACCTGGCACCAAGGTGCATGTATAGGATGTCGGGTAAGCCCGACACGCCAGTCTTGGCCCCGAGTCTCTACGAGC
Organism: Centroberyx gerrardi; assembly: GCF_048128805.1. Taxonomy (NCBI): domain Eukaryota; kingdom Metazoa; phylum Chordata; class Actinopteri; order Beryciformes; family Berycidae; genus Centroberyx; species Centroberyx gerrardi. The sequence continues at coordinate 38,618,582 of NC_135997.1, forward strand.
TTCGGTTCGGGAGATTCCGCTTTTGCACCAATATGGGTTATGAACAGGGATGTTAACCATGATGATGCCGGCATCATCCTCTTATAACGGCCGAACCGTAAGTGGTACAGCCAGGAAATTCGGTGTGCGTGCTGGTCTCTTCCCACTGCGCCTGTGTGTTAGGTTTGGCAGCCCTAGCTTCTTCCTTTGGTATAGCTGCCGTAGACTCCCCATTCAAAAATGGAGGCTAAATCTGACAAAGTGCCCACTTCAGGATGATTCATTGTCGAATAACTTTTTTTCTGAAGGTCGGAGAGACCAGGGACCAAGGCGCATGTATAGGATGTCGGGCAAGCCCGACACGCCAGTCTTGGCCCCGAGTCTCTACGAGCTTCGTTTCGGGAGATACCGCTTTTGCACCAATATGGGTTATGAACAGGGATGTTAACCATGATGATGCCGGCATCATCCTCTTATAACGGCCGAACCGTAAGTGGTACAGCCAGGAAATTCGGTGTGCGTGCTGGTCTCTTCCCACTGCGCCTGTGTGTTAGGTTTGGCAGCCCTAGCTTCTTCCTTTGGTATAGCTGCCATAGACTCCCCATTCAAAAATGGAGGCTAAATCTGACAAAGTGCCCACTTCAGGATGATTCATTGTCGAATAACTTTTTTTCTGAAGGTCGGAGAGACCTGGGACCAAGGCGCATGTATAGGATGTCGGGCAAGCCCGACACGCCAGTCTTGGCCCCGAGTCTCTACGAGCTTCGTTTCGGGAGATACCGCTTTTGCACCAATATGGGTTATGAACAGGGATGTTAACCATGATGATGCCGGCATCATCCTCTTATAACGGCCGAACCGTAAGTGGTACAGCCAGGAAATTCGGTGTGCGTGCTGGTCTCTTCCCACTGCGCCTGTGTGTTAGGTTTGGCAGCCCTAGCTTCTTCCTTTGGTATAGCTGCCATAGACTCCCCATTCAAAAATGGAGGCTAAATCTGACAAAGTGCCCACTTCAGGATGATTCATTGTCGAATAACTTTTTTTCTGAAGGTCGGAGAGACCTGGCACCAATGTGCATGTATAGGATGTCGGGTAAGCCCGACACGCCAGTCTTGGCCCCGAGTCTCTACGAGCTTCGGTTCGGGAGATTCCGCTTTTGCACCAATATGGGTTATGAACAGGGATGTTAACCATGATGATGCCGGCATCATCCTCTTATAACGGCCGAACCGTAAGTGGTACAGCCAGGAAATTCGGTGTGCGTGCTGGTCTCTTCCCACTGCGCCTGTGTGTTAGGTTTGGCAGCCCTAGCTTCTTCCTTTGGTATAGCTGCCGTAGACTCCCCATTCAAAAATGGAGGCTAAATCTGACAAAGTGCCCACTTCAGGATGATTCATTGTCGAATAACTTTTTTTCTGAAGGTCGGAGAGACCTGGCACCAAGGTGCATGTATAGGATGTCGGGCAAGCCCGACACGCCAGTCTTGGCCCCGAGTCTCTACGAGCTTCGGTTCGGGAGATACCGCTTTTGCACCAATATGGGTTATGAACAGGGATGTTAACCATGATGATGCCGGCATCATCCTCTTATAACGGCCGAACCGTAAGTGGTACAGCCAGGAAATTCGGTGTGCGTGCTGGTCTCTTCCCACTGCGCCTGTGTGTTAGGTTTGGCAGCCCTAGCTTCTTCCTTTGGTATAGCTGCCGTAGACTCCCCATTCAAAAATGGAGGCTAAATCTGACAAAGTGCCCACTTCAGGATGATTCATTGTCGAATAACTTTTTTTCTGAAGGTCGGAGAGACCTGGCACCAAGGCGCATGTATAGGATGTCGGGCAAGCCCGACACGCCAGTCTTGGCCCCGAGTCTCTACGAGCTTCGTTTCGGGAGATACCGCTTTTGCACCAATATGGGTTATGAACAGGGATGTTAACCATGATGATGCCGGCATCATCCTCTTATAACGGCCGAACCGTAAGTGGTACAGCCAGGAAATTCGGTGTGCGTGCTGGTCTCTTCCCACTGCGCCTGTGTGTTAGGTTTGGCAGCCCTAGCTTCTTCCTTTGGTATAGCTGCCATAGACTCCCCATTCAAAAATGGAGGCTAAATCTGACAAAGTGCCCACTTCAGGATGATTCATTGTCGAATAACTTTTTTTCTGAAGGTCGGAGAGACCTGGCACCAAGGTGCATGTATAGGATGTCGGGTAAGCCCGACACGCCAGTCTTGGCCCCGAGTCTCTACGAGCTTCGGTTCGGGAGATACTGCTTTTGCACCAATAGTGGTGCGTGCCTCCAAGGTTCGCAAGAATCCAACGTCCCAGCCAAATTGCACAAAGTGGCAAGTCCAAAATCCTCCCCCCAGAAAGTGTCTAGGAGCAGGTTTCAGGCAATTTTGAAGTCGACTGGGAAATGTTTGTACTGGATTTCTTTTTGTGTCTCTAGTATGGGTTTTGCACTTGGGTTATGAACAGGGATGTTAACCATGATGATGCCGGCATCATCCTCTTATAACGGCCGAACCGTAAGTGGTACAGCCAGGAAATTCGGTGTGCGTGCTGGTCTCTTCCCACTGCGCCTGTGTGTTAGGTTTGGCAGCCCTAGCTTCTTCCTTTGGTATAGCTGCCATAGACTCCCCATTCAAAAATGGAGGCTAAATCTGACAAAGTGCCCACTTCAGGATGATTCATTGTCGAATAACTTTTTTTCTGAAGGTCGGAGAGACCTGGCACCAAGGTGCATGTATAGGATGTCGGGCAAGCCCGACACACCAGTCTTGGCCCCGAGTCTCTACGAGCTTCGTTTCGGGAGATACCGCTTTTGCACCAATATGGGTTATGAACAGGGATGTTAACCATGATGATGCCGGCATCATCCTCTTATAACGGCCGAACCGTAAGTGGTACAGCCAGGAAATTCGGTGTGCGTGCTGGTCTCTTCCCACTGCGCCTGTGTGTTAGGTTTGGCAGCCCTAGCTTCTTCCTTTGGTATAGCTGCCATAGACTCCCCATTCAAAAATGGAGGCTAAATCTGACAAAGTGCCCACTTCAGGATGATTCATTGTCGAATAACTTTTTTTCTGAAGGTCGGAGAGACCTGGGACCAAGGCGCATGTATAGGATGTCGGGCAAGCCCGACACGCCAGTCTTGGCCCCGAGTCTCTACGAGCTTCGTTTCGGGAGATACCGCTTTTGCACCAATATAGGTTATGAACAGGGATGTTAACCATGATGATGCCGGCATCATCCTCTTATAACGGCCGAACCGTAAGTGGTACAGCCAGGAAATTCGGTGTGCGTGCTGGTCTCTTCCCACTGCGCCTGTGTGTTAGGTTTGGCAGCCCTAGCTTCTTCCTTTGGTATAGCTGCCGTAGACTCCCCATTCAAAAATGGAGGCTAAATCTGACAAAGTGCCCACTTCAGGATGATTCATTGTCGAATAACTTTTTTTCTGAAGGTCGGAGAGACCTGGCACCAAGGCGCATGTATAGGATGTCGGGCAAGCCCGACACGCCAGTCTTGGCCCCGAGTCTCTACGAGCTTCGTTTCGGGAGATACCGCTTTTGCACCAATATGGGTTATGAACAGGGATGTTAACCATGATGATGCCGGCATCATCCTCTTATAACGGCCGAACCGTAAGTGGTACAGCCAGGAAATTCGGTGTGCGTGCTGGTCTCTTCCCACTGCGCCTGTGTGTTAGGTTTGGCAGCCCTAGCTTCTTCCTTTGGTATAGCTGCCATAGACTCCCCATTCAAAAATGGAGGCTAAATCTGACAAAGTGCCCACTTCAGGATGATTCATTGTCGAATAACTTTTTTTCTGAAGGTCGGAGAGACCTGGCACCAAGGCGCATGTATAGGATGTCGGGCAAGCCCGACACACCAGTCTTGGCCCCGAGTCTCTACGAGCTTCGGTTCGGGAGATACCGCTTTTGCACCAATATGGGTTATGAACAGGGATGTTAACCATGATGATGCCGGCATCATCCTCTTATAACGGCCGAACCGTAAGTGGTACAGCCAGGAAATTCTGTGTGCGTGCTGGTCTCTTCCCACTGCGCCTGTGTGTTAGGTTTGGCAGCCCTAGCTTCTTCCTTTGGTATAGCTGCCATAGACTCCCCATTCAAAAATGGAGGCTAAATCTGACAAAGTGCCCACTTCAGGATGATTCATTGTCGAATAACTTTTTTTCTGAAGGTCGGAGAGACCTGGCACCAAGGCGCATGTATAGGATGTCGGGCAAGCCCGACACACCAGTCTTGGCCCCGAGTCTCTACGAGCTTCGGTTCGGGAGATACCGCTTTTGCACCAATATGGGTTATGAACAGGGATGTTAACCATGATGATGCCGGCATCATCCTCTTATAACGGCCGAACCGTAAGTGGTACAGCCAGGAAATTCGGTGTGCGTGCTGGTCTCTTCCCACTGCGCCTGTGTGTTAGGTTTGGCAGCCCTAGCTTCTTCCTTTGGTATAGCTGCCATAGACTCCCCATTCAAAAATGGAGGCTAAATCTGACAAAGTGCCCACTTCAGGATGATTCATTGTCGAATAACTTTTTTTCTGAAGGTCGGAGAGACCTGGCACCAATGTGCATGTATAGGATGTCGGGTAAGCCCGACACGCCAGTCTTGGCCCCGAGTCTCTACGAGCTTCGGTTCGGGAGATTCCGCTTTTGCACCAATATGGGTTATGAACAGGGATGTTAACCATGATGATGCCGGCATCATCCTCTTATAACGGCCGAACCGTAAGTGGTACAGCCAGGAAATTCGGTGTGCGTGCTGGTCTCTTCCCACTGCGCCTGTGTGTTAGGTTTGGCAGCCCTAGCTTCTTCCTTTGGTATAGCTGCCGTAGACTCCCCATTCAAAAATGGAGGCTAAATCTGACAAAGTGCCCACTTCAGGATGATTCATTGTCGAATAACTTTTTTTCTGAAGGTCGGAGAGACCAGGGACCAAGGCGCATGTATAGGATGTCGGGCAAGCCCGACACGCCAGTCTTGGCCCCGAGTCTCTACGAGCTTCGTTTCGGGAGATACCGCTTTTGCACCAATATGGGTTATGAACAGGGATGTTAACCATGATGATGCCGGCATCATCCTCTTATAACGGCCGAACCGTAAGTGGTACAGCCAGGAAATTCGGTGTGCGTGCTGGTCTCTTCCCACTGCGCCTGTGTGTTAGGTTTGGCAGCCCTAGCTTCTTCCTTTGGTATAGCTGCCATAGACTCCCCATTCAAAAATGGAGGCTAAATCTGACAAAGTGCCCACTTCAGGATGATTCATTGTCGAATAACTTTTTTTCTGAAGGTCGGAGAGACCTGGCACCAATGTGCATGTATAGGATGTCGGGTAAGCCCGACACGCCAGTCTTGGCCCCGAGTCTCTACGAGCTTCGGTTCGGGAGATTCCGCTTTTGCACCAATATGGGTTATGAACAGGGATGTTAACCATGATGATGCCGGCATCATCCTCTTATAACGGCCGAACCGTAAGTGGTACAGCCAGGAAATTCGGTGTGCGTGCTGGTCTCTTCCCACTGCGCCTGTGTGTTAGGTTTGGCAGCCCTAGCTTCTTCCTTTGGTATAGCTGCCGTAGACTCCCCATTCAAAAATGGAGGCTAAATCTGACAAAGTGCCCACTTCAGGATGATTCATTGTCGAATAACTTTTTTTCTGAAGGTCGGAGAGACCTGGCACCAAGGCGCATGTATAGGATGTCGGGCAAGCCCGACACGCCAGTCTTGGCCCCGAGTCTCTACGAGCTTCGTTTCGGGAGATACCGCTTTTGCACCAATATGGGTTATGAACAGGGATGTTAACCATGATGATGCCGGCATCATCCTCTTATAACGGCCGAACCGTAAGTGGTACAGCCAGGAAATTCGGTGTGCGTGCTGGTCTCTTCCCACTGCGCCTGTGTGTTAGGTTTGGCAGCCCTAGCTTCTTCCTTTGGTATAGCTGCCATAGACTCCCCATTCAAAAATGGAGGCTAAATCTGACAAAGTGCCCACTTCAGGATGATTCATTGTCGAATAACTTTTTTTCTGAAGGTCGGAGAGACCTGGCACCAAGGCGCATGTATAGGATGTCGGGCAAGCCCGACACACCAGTCTTGGCCCCGAGTCTCTACGAGCTTCGGTTCGGGAGATACCGCTTTTGCACCAATATGGGTTATGAACAGGGATGTTAACCATGATGATGCCGGCATCATCCTCTTATAACGGCCGAACCGTAAGTGGTACAGCCAGGAAATTCTGTGTGCGTGCTGGTCTCTTCCCACTGCGCCTGTGTGTTAGGTTTGGCAGCCCTAGCTTCTTCCTTTGGTATAGCTGCCATAGACTCCCCATTCAAAAATGGAGGCTAAATCTGACAAAGTGCCCACTTCAGGATGATTCATTGTCGAATAACTTTTTTTCTGAAGGTCGGAGAGACCTGGCACCAAGGCGCATGTATAGGATGTCGGGCAAGCCCGACACACCAGTCTTGGCCCCGAGTCTCTACGAGCTTCAGTTCGGGAGATACCGCTTTTGCACCAATATGGGTTATGAACAGGGATGTTAACCATGATGATGCCGGCATCATCCTCTTATAACGGCCGAACCGTAAGTGGTACAGCCAGGAAATTCGGTGTGCGTGCTGGTCTCTTCCCACTGCGCCTGTGTGTTAGGTTTGGCAGCCCTAGCTTCTTCCTTTGGTATAGCTGCCATAGACTCCCCATTCAAAAATGGAGGCTAAATCTGACAAAGTGCCCACTTCAGGATGATTCATTGTCGAATAACTTTTTTTCTGAAGGTCGGAGAGACCTGGCACCAAGGTGCATGTATAGGATGTCGGGCAAGCCCGACACGGCAGTCTTGGCCCCGAGTCTCTACGAGCTTCGGTTCGGGAGATACCGCTTTTGCACCAATAGTGGTGCGTGCCTCCAAGGTTCGCAAGAATCCAACGTCCCAGCCAAATTGCACAAAGTGGCAAGTCCAAAATCCTCCCCCCAGAAAGTGTCTAGGAGCAGGTTTCAGGCAATTTTGAAGTCGACTGGGAAATGTTTGTACTGGATTTCTTTTTGTGTCTCTAGTATGGGTTTTGCACTTGGGTTATGAACAGGGATGTTAACCATGATGATGCCGGCATCATCCTCTTATAACGGCCGAACCGTAAGTGGTACAGCCAGGAAATTCGGTGTGCGTGCTGGTCTCTTCCCACTGCGCCTGTGTGTTAGGTTTGGCAGCCCTAGCTTCTTCCTTTGGTATAGCTGCCGTAGACTCCCCATTCAAAAATGGAGGCTAAATCTGACAAAGTGCCCACTTCAGGATGATTCATTGTCGAATAACTTTTTTTCTGAAGGTCGGAGAGACCTGGGACCAAGGCGCATGTATAGGATGTCGGGCAAGCCCGACACGCCAGTCTTGGCCCCGAGTCTCTACGAGCTTCGTTTCGGGAGATACCGCTTTTGCACCAATATGGGTTATGAACAGGGATGTTAACCATGATGATGCCGGCATCATCCTCTTATAACGGCCGAACCGTAAGTGGTACAGCCAGGAAATTCGGTGTGCGTGCTGGTCTCTTCCCACTGCGCCTGTGTGTTAGGTTTGGCAGCCCTAGCTTCTTCCTTTGGTATAGCTGCCATAGACTCCCCATTCAAAAATGGAGGCTAAATCTGACAAAGTGCCCACTTCAGGATGATTCATTGTCGAATAACTTTTTTTCTGAAGGTCGGAGAGACCTGGCACCAATGTGCATGTATAGGATGTCGGGTAAGCCCGACACGCCAGTCTTGGCCCCGAGTCTCTACGAGCTTCGGTTCGGGAGATTCCGCTTTTGCACCAATATGGGTTATGAACAGGGATGTTAACCATGATGATGCCGGCATCATCCTCTTATAACGGCCGAACCGTAAGTGGTACAGCCAGGAAATTCGGTGTGCGTGCTGGTCTCTTCCCACTGCGCCTGTGTGTTAGGTTTGGCAGCCCTAGCTTCTTCCTTTGGTATAGCTGCCGTAGACTCCCCATTCAAAAATGGAGGCTAAATCTGACAAAGTGCCCACTTCAGGATGATTCATTGTCGAATAACTTTTTTTCTGAAGGTCGGAGAGACCTGGGACCAAGGCGCATGTATAGGATGTCGGGCAAGCCCGACACGCCAGTCTTGGCCCCGAGTCTCTACGAGCTTCGTTTCGGGAGATACCGCTTTTGCACCAATATGGGTTATGAACAGGGATGTTAACCATGATGATGCCGGCATCATCCTCTTATAACGGCCGAACCGTAAGTGGTACAGCCAGGAAATTCGGTGTGCGTGCTGGTCTCTTCCCACTGCGCCTGTGTGTTAGGTTTGGCAGCCCTAGCTTCTTCCTTTGGTATAGCTGCCATAGACTCCCCATTCAAAAATGGAGGCTAAATCTGACAAAGTGCCCACTTCAGGATGATTCATTGTCGAATAACTTTTTTTCTGAAGGTCGGAGAGACCTGGCACCAATGTGCATGTATAGGATGTCGGGTAAGCCCGACACGCCAGTCTTGGCCCCGAGTCTCTACGAGCTTCGGTTCGGGAGATTCCGCTTTTGCACCAATATGGGTTATGAACAGGGATGTTAACCATGATGATGCCGGCATCATCCTCTTATAACGGCCGAACCGTAAGTGGTACAGCCAGGAAATTCGGTGTGCGTGCTGGTCTCTTCCCACTGCGCCTGTGTGTTAGGTTTGGCAGCCCTAGCTTCTTCCTTTGGTATAGCTGCCGTAGACTCCCCATTCAAAAATGGAGGCTAAATCTGACAAAGTGCCCACTTCAGGATGATTCATTGTCGAATAACTTTTTTTCTGAAGGTCGGAGAGACCTGGGACCAAGGCGCATGTATAGGATGTCGGGCAAGCCCGACACGCCAGTCTTGGCCCCGAGTCTCTACGAGCTTCGTTTCGGGAGATACCGCTTTTGCACCAATATGGGTTATGAACAGGGATGTTAACCATGATGATGCCGGCATCATCCTCTTATAACGGCCGAACCGTAAGTGGTACAGCCAGGAAATTCGGTGTGCGTGCTGGTCTCTTCCCACTGCGCCTGTGTGTTAGGTTTGGCAGCCCTAGCTTCTTCCTTTGGTATAGCTGCCATAGACTCCCCATTCAAAAATGGAGGCTAAATCTGACAAAGTGCCCACTTCAGGATGATTCATTGTCGAATAACTTTTTTTCTGAAGGTCGGAGAGACCTGGCACCAAGGTGCATGTATAGGATGTCGGGTAAGCCCGACACGCCAGTCTTGGCCCCGAGTCTCTACGAGCTTCGGTTCGGGAGATTCCGCTTTTGCACCAATATGGGTTATGAACAGGGATGTTAACCATGATGATGCCGGCATCATCCTCTTATAACGGCCGAACCGTAAGTGGTACAGCCAGGAAATTCGGTGTGCGTGCTGGTCTCTTCCCACTGCGCCTGTGTGTTAGGTTTGGCAGCCCTAGCTTCTTCCTTTGGTATAGCTGCCGTAGACTCCCCATTCAAAAATGGAGGCTAAATCTGACAAAGTGCCCACTTCAGGATGATTCATTGTCGAATAACTTTTTTTCTGAAGGTCGGAGAGACCAGGGACCAAGGCGCATGTATAGGATGTCGGGCAAGCCCGACACGCCAGTCTTGGCCCCGAGTCTCTACGAGCTTCGTTTCGGGAGATACCGCTTTTGCACCAATATGGGTTATGAACAGGGATGTTAACCATGATGATGCCGGCATCATCCTCTTATAACGGCCGAACCGTAAGTGGTACAGCCAGGAAATTCGGTGTGCGTGCTGGTCTCTTCCCACTGCGCCTGTGTGTTAGGTTTGGCAGCCCTAGCTTCTTCCTTTGGTATAGCTGCCATAGACTCCCCATTCAAAAATGGAGGCTAAATCTGACAAAGTGCCCACTTCAGGATGATTCATTGTCGAATAACTTTTTTTCTGAAGGTCGGAGAGACCTGGCACCAATGTGCATGTATAGGATGTCGGGTAAGCCCGACACGCCAGTCTTGGCCCCGAGTCTCTACGAGCTTCGGTTCGGGAGATTCCGCTTTTGCACCAATATGGGTTATGAACAGGGATGTTAACCATGATGATGCCGGCATCATCCTCTTATAACGGCCGAACCGTAAGTGGTACAGCCAGGAAATTCGGTGTGCGTGCTGGTCTCTTCCCACTGCGCCTGTGTGTTAGGTTTGGCAGCCCTAGCTTCTTCCTTTGGTATAGCTGCCGTAGACTCCCCATTCAAAAATGGAGGCTAAATCTGACAAAGTGCCCACTTCAGGATGATTCATTGTCGAATAACTTTTTTTCTGAAGGTCGGAGAGACCTGGCACCAAGGCGCATGTATAGGATGTCGGGCAAGCCCGACACGCCAGTCTTGGCCCCGAGTCTCTACGAGCTTCGTTTCGGGAGATACCGCTTTTGCACCAATATGGGTTATGAACAGGGATGTTAACCATGATGATGCCGGCATCATCCTCTTATAACGGCCGAACCGTAAGTGGTACAGCCAGGAAATTCGGTGTGCGTGCTGGTCTCTTCCCACTGCGCCTGTGTGTTAGGTTTGGCAGCCCTAGCTTCTTCCTTTGGTATAGCTGCCATAGACTCCCCATTCAAAAATGGAGGCTAAATCTGACAAAGTGCCCACTTCAGGATGATTCATTGTCGAATAACTTTTTTTCTGAAGGTCGGAGAGACCTGGCACCAAGGCGCATGTATAGGATGTCGGGCAAGCCCGACACACCAGTCTTGGCCCCGAGTCTCTACGAGCTTCGGTTCGGGAGATACCGCTTTTGCACCAATATGGGTTATGAACAGGGATGTTAACCATGATGATGCCGGCATCATCCTCTTATAACGGCCGAACCGTAAGTGGTACAGCCAGGAAATTCTGTGTGCGTGCTGGTCTCTTCCCACTGCGCCTGTGTGTTAGGTTTGGCAGCCCTAGCTTCTTCCTTTGGTATAGCTGCCATAGACTCCCCATTCAAAAATGGAGGCTAAATCTGACAAAGTGCCCACTTCAGGATGATTCATTGTCGAATAACTTTTTTTCTGAAGGTCGGAGAGACCTGGCACCAAGGCGCATGTATAGGATGTCGGGCAAGCCCGACACACCAGTCTTGGCCCCGAGTCTCTACGAGCTTCGGTTCGGGAGATACCGCTTTTGCACCAATATGGGTTATGAACAGGGATGTTAACCATGATGATGCCGGCATCATCCTCTTATAACGGCCGAACCGTAAGTGGTACAGCCAGGAAATTCGGTGTGCGTGCTGGTCTCTTCCCACTGCGCCTGTGTGTTAGGTTTGGCAGCCCTAGCTTCTTCCTTTGGTATAGCTGCCATAGACTCCCCATTCAAAAATGGAGGCTAAATCTGACAAAGTGCCCACTTCAGGATGATTCATTGTCGAATAACTTTTTTTCTGAAGGTCGGAGAGACCTGGCACCAAGGTGCATGTATAGGATGTCGGGCAAGCCCGACACGGCAGTCTTGGCCCCGAGTCTCTACGAGCTTCGGTTCGGGAGATACCGCTTTTGCACCAATAGTGGTGCGTGCCTCCAAGGTTCGCAAGAATCCAACGTCCCAGCCAAATTGCACAAAGTGGCAAGTCCAAAATCCTCCCCCCAGAAAGTGTCTAGGAGCAGGTTTCAGGCAATTTTGAAGTCGACTGGGAAATGTTTGTACTGGATTTCTTTTTGTGTCTCTAGTATGGGTTTTGCACTTGGGTTATGAACAGGGATGTTAACCATGATGATGCCGGCATCATCCTCTTATAACGGCCGAACCGTAAGTGGTACAGCCAGGAAATTCGGTGTGCGTGCTGGTCTCTTCCCACTGCGCCTGTGTGTTAGGTTTGGCAGCCCTAGCTTCTTCCTTTGGTATAGCTGCCGTAGACTCCCCATTCAAAAATGGAGGCTAAATCTGACAAAGTGCCCACTTCAGGATGATTCATTGTCGAATAACTTTTTTTCTGAAGGTCGGAGAGACCTGGGACCAAGGCGCATGTATAGGATGTCGGGCAAGCCCGACACGCCAGTCTTGGCCCCGAGTCTCTACGAGCTTCGTTTCGGGAGATACCGCTTTTGCACCAATATGGGTTATGAACAGGGATGTTAACCATGATGATGCCGGCATCATCCTCTTATAACGGCCGAACCGTAAGTGGTACAGCCAGGAAATTCGGTGTGCGTGCTGGTCTCTTCCCACTGCGCCTGTGTGTTAGGTTTGGCAGCCCTAGCTTCTTCCTTTGGTATAGCTGCCATAGACTCCCCATTCAAAAATGGAGGCTAAATCTGACAAAGTGCCCACTTCAGGATGATTCATTGTCGAATAACTTTTTTTCTGAAGGTCGGAGAGACCTGGCACCAATGTGCATGTATAGGATGTCGGGTAAGCCCGACACGCCAGTCTTGGCCCCGAGTCTCTACGAGCTTCGGTTCGGGAGATTCCGCTTTTGCACCAATATGGGTTATGAACAGGGATGTTAACCATGATGATGCCGGCATCATCCTCTTATAACGGCCGAACCGTAAGTGGTACAGCCAGGAAATTCGGTGTGCGTGCTGGTCTCTTCCCACTGCGCCTGTGTGTTAGGTTTGGCAGCCCTAGCTTCTTCCTTTGGTATAGCTGCCGTAGACTCCCCATTCAAAAATGGAGGCTAAATCTGACAAAGTGCCCACTTCAGGATGATTCATTGTCGAATAACTTTTTTTCTGAAGGTCGGAGAGACCTGGCACCAAGGCGCATGTATAGGATGTCGGGCAAGCCCGACACGCCAGTCTTGGCCCCGAGTCTCTACGAGCTTCGTTTCGGGAGATACCGCTTTTGCACCAATATGGGTTATGAACAGGGATGTTAACCATGATGATGCAGGCATCATCCTCTTATAACGGCCGAACCGTAAGTGGTACAGCCAGGAAATTCGGTGTGCGTGCTGGTCTCTTCCCACTGCGCCTGTGTGTTAGGTTTGGCAGCCCTAGCTTCTTCCTTTGGTATAGCTGCCATAGACTCCCCATTCAAAAATGGAGGCTAAATCTGACAAAGTGCCCACTTCAGGATGATTCATTGTCGAATAACTTTTTTTCTGAAGGTCGGAGAGACCTGGCACCAAGGCGCATGTATAGGATGTCGGGCAAGCCCGACACACCAGTCTTGGCCCCGAGTCTCTACGAGCTTCGGTTCGGGAGATACCGCTTTTGCACCAATATGGGTTATGAACAGGGATGTTAACCATGATGATGCCGGCATCATCCTCTTATAACGGCCGAACCGTAAGTGGTACAGCCAGGAAATTCGGTGTGCGTGCTGGTCTCTTCCCACTGCGCCTGTGTGTTAGGTTTGGCAGCCCTAGCTTCTTCCTTTGGTATAGCTGCCATAGACTCCCCATTCAAAAATGGAGGCTAAATCTGACAAAGTGCCCACTTCAGGATGATTCATTGTCGAATAACTTTTTTTCTGAAGGTCGGAGAGACCTGGCACCAAGGCGCATGTATAGGATGTCGGGCAAGCCCGACACACCAGTCTTGGCCCCGAGTCTCTACGAGCTTCGGTTCGGGAGATACCGCTTTTGCACCAATATGGGTTATGAACAGGGATGTTAACCATGATGATGCCGGCATCATCCTCTTATAACGGCCGAACCGTAAGTGGTACAGCCAGGAAATTCGGTGTGCGTGCTGGTCTCTTCCCACTGCGCCTGTGTGTTAGGTTTGGCAGCCCTAGCTTCTTCCTTTGGTATAGCTGCCATAGACTCCCCATTCAAAAATGGAGGCTAAATCTGACAAAGTGCCCACTTCAGGATGATTCATTGTCGAATAACTTTTTTTCTGAAGGTCGGAGAGACCTGGCACCAAGGCGCATGTATAGGATGTCGGGCAAGCCCGACACACCAGTCTTGGCCCCGAGTCTCTACGAGCTTCGGTTCGGGAGATACCGCTTTTGCACCAATATGGGTTATGAACAGGGATGTTAACCATGATGATGCCGGCATCATCCTCTTATAACGGCCGAACCGTAAGTGGTACAGCCAGGAAATTCGGTGTGCGTGCTGGTCTCTTCCCACTGCGCCTGTGTGTTAGGTTTGGCAGCCCTAGCTTCTTCCTTTGGTATAGCTGCCATAGACTCCCCATTCAAAAATGGAGGCTAAATCTGACAAAGTGCCCACTTCAGGATGATTCATTGTCGAATAACTTTTTTTCTGAAGGTCGGAGAGACCTGGCACCAAGGTGCATGTATAGGATGTCGGGCAAGCCCGACACGGCAGTCTTGGCCCCGAGTCTCTACGAGCTTCGGTTCGGGAGATACCGCTTTTGCACCAATAGTGGTGCGTGCCTCCAAGGTTCGCAAGAATCCAACGTCCCAGCCAAATTGCACAAAGTGGCAAGTCCAAAATCCTCCCCCCAGAAAGTGTCTAGGAGCAGGTTTCAGGCAATTTTGAAGTCGACTGGGAAATGTTTGTACTGGATTTCTTTTTGTGTCTCTAGTATGGGTTTTGCACTTGGGTTATGAACAGGGATGTTAACCATGATGATGCCGGCATCATCCTCTTATAACGGCCGAACCGTAAGTGGTACAGCCAGGAAATTCGGTGTGCGTGCTGGTCTCTTCCCACTGCGCCTGTGTGTTAGGTTTGGCAGCCCTAGCTTCTTCCTTTGGTATAGCTGCCGTAGACTCCCCATTCAAAAATGGAGGCTAAATCTGACAAAGTGCCCACTTCAGGATGATTCATTGTCGAATAACTTTTTTTCTGAAGGTCGGAGAGACCTGGGACCAAGGCGCATGTATAGGATGTCGGGCAAGCCCGACACGCCAGTCTTGGCCCCGAGTCTCTACGAGCTTCGTTTCGGGAGATACCGCTTTTGCACCAATATGGGTTATGAACAGGGATGTTAACCATGATGATGCCGGCATCATCCTCTTATAACGGCCGAACCGTAAGTGGTACAGCCAGGAAATTCGGTGTGCGTGCTGGTCTCTTCCCACTGCGCCTGTGTGTTAGGTTTGGCAGCCCTAGCTTCTTCCTTTGGTATAGCTGCCATAGACTCCCCATTCAAAAATGGAGGCTAAATCTGACAAAGTGCCCACTTCAGGATGATTCATTGTCGAATAACTTTTTTTCTGAAGGTCGGAGAAACCTGGCACCAAGGCGCATGTATAGGATGTCGGGCAAGCCCGACACACCAGTCTTGGCCCCGAGTCTCTACGAGCTTCGGTTCGGGAGATACCGCTTTTGCACCAATATGGGTTATGAACAGGGATGTTAACCATGATGATGCCGGCATCATCCTCTTATAACGGCCGAACCGTAAGTGGTACAGCCAGGAAATTCGGTGTGCGTGCTGGTCTCTTCCCACTGCGCCTGTGTGTTAGGTTTGGCAGCCCTAGCTTCTTCCTTTGGTATAGCTGCCATAGACTCCCCATTCAAAAATGGAGGCTAAATCTGACAAAGTGCCCACTTCAGGATGATTCATTGTCGAATAACTTTTTTTCTGAAGGTCGGAGAGACCTGGCACCAAGGCGCATGTATAGGATGTCGGGCAAGCCCGACACACCAGTCTTGGCCCCGAGTCTCTACGAGCTTCGGTTCGGGAGATACCGCTTTTGCACCAATATGGGTTATGAACAGGGATGTTAACCATGATGATGCCGGCATCATCCTCTTATAACGGCCGAACCGTAAGTGGTACAGCCAGGAAATTCGGTGTGCGTGCTGGTCTCTTCCCACTGCGCCTGTGTGTTAGGTTTGGCAGCCCTAGCTTCTTCCTTTGGTATAGCTGCCATAGACTCCCCATTCAAAAATGGAGGCTAAATCTGACAAAGTGCCCACTTCAGGATGATTCATTGTCGAATAACTTTTTTTCTGAAGGTCGGAGAGACCTGGCACCAAGGCGCATGTATAGGATGTCGGGCAAGCCCGACACACCAGTCTTGGCCCCGAGTCTCTACGAGCTTCGGTTCGGGAGATACCGCTTTTGCACCAATATGGGTTATGAACAGGGATGTTAACCATGATGATGCCGGCATCATCCTCTTATAACGGCCGAACCGTAAGTGGTACAGCCAGGAAATTCGGTGTGCGTGCTGGTCTCTTCCCACTGCGCCTGTGTGTTAGGTTTGGCAGCCCTAGCTTCTTCCTTTGGTATAGCTGCCATAGACTCCCCATTCAAAAATGGAGGCTAAATCTGACAAAGTGCCCACTTCAGGATGATTCATTGTCGAATAACTTTTTTTCTGAAGGTCGGAGAGACCTGGCACCAAGGTGCATGTATAGGATGTCGGGCAAGCCCGACACGGCAGTCTTGGCCCCGAGTCTCTACGAGCTTCGGTTCGGGAGATACCGCTTTTGCACCAATAGTGGTGCGTGCCTCCAAGGTTCGCAAGAATCCAACGTCCCAGCCAAATTGCACAAAGTGGCAAGTCCAAAATCCTCCCCCCAGAAAGTGTCTAGGAGCAGGTTTCAGGCAATTTTGAAGTCGACTGGGAAATGTTTGTACTGGATTTCTTTTTGTGTCTCTAGTATGGGTTTTGCACTTGGGTTATGAACAGGGATGTTAACCATGATGATGCCGGCATCATCCTCTTATAACGGCCGAACCGTAAGTGGTACAGCCAGGAAATTCGGTGTGCGTGCTGGTCTCTTCCCACTGCGCCTGTGTGTTAGGTTTGGCAGCCCTAGCTTCTTCCTTTGGTATAGCTGCCGTAGACTCCCCATTCAAAAATGGAGGCTAAATCTGACAAAGTGCCCACTTCAGGATGATTCATTGTCGAATAACTTTTTTTCTGAAGGTCGGAGAGACCTGGGACCAAGGCGCATGTATAGGATGTCGGGCAAGCCCGACACGCCAGTCTTGGCCCCGAGTCTCTACGAGCTTCGTTTCGGGAGATACCGCTTTTGCACCAATATGGGTTATGAACAGGGATGTTAACCATGATGATGCCGGCATCATCCTCTTATAACGGCCGAACCGTAAGTGGTACAGCCAGGAAATTCGGTGTGCGTGCTGGTCTCTTCCCACTGCGCCTGTGTGTTAGGTTTGGCAGCCCTAGCTTCTTCCTTTGGTATAGCTGCCATAGACTCCCCATTCAAAAATGGAGGCTAAATCTGACAAAGTGCCCACTTCAGGATGATTCATTGTCGAATAACTTTTTTTCTGAAGGTCGGAGAGACCTGGCACCAAGGCGCATGTATAGGATGTCGGGCAAGCCCGACACACCAGTCTTGGCCCCGAGTCTCTACGAGCTTCGGTTCGGGAGATACCGCTTTTGCACCAATATGGGTTATGAACAGGGATGTTAACCATGATGATGCCGGCATCATCCTCTTATAACGGCCGAACCGTAAGTGGTACAGCCAGGAAATTCGGTGTGCGTGCTGGTCTCTTCCCACTGCGCCTGTGTGTTAGGTTTGGCAGCCCTAGCTTCTTCCTTTGGTATAGCTGCCATAGACTCCCCATTCAAAAATGGAGGCTAAATCTGACAAAGTGCCCACTTCAGGATGATTCATTGTCGAATAACTTTTTTTCTGAAGGTCGGAGAGACCTGGCACCAAGGTGCATGTATAGGATGTCGGGCAAGCCCGACACGGCAGTCTTGGCCCCGAGTCTCTACGAGCTTCGGTTCGGGAGATACCGCTTTTGCACCAATAGTGGTGCGTGCCTCCAAGGTTCGCAAGAATCCAACGTCCCAGCCAAATTGCACAAAGTGGCAAGTCCAAAATCCTCCCCCCAGAAAGTGTCTAGGAGCAGGTTTCAGGCAATTTTGAAGTCGACTGGGAAATGTTTGTACTGGATTTCTTTTTGTGTCTCTAGTATGGGTTTTGCACTTGGGTTATGAACAGGGATGTTAACCATGATGATGCCGGCATCATCCTCTTATAACGGCCGAACCGTAAGTGGTACAGCCAGGAAATTCGGTGTGCGTGCTGGTCTCTTCCCACTGCGCCTGTGTGTTAGGTTTGGCAGCCCTAGCTTCTTCCTTTGGTATAGCTGCCGTAGACTCCCCATTCAAAAATGGAGGCTAAATCTGACAAAGTGCCCACTTCAGGATGATTCATTGTCGAATAACTTTTTTTCTGAAGGTCGGAGAGACCTGGGACCAAGGCGCATGTATAGGATGTCGGGCAAGCCCGACACGCCAGTCTTGGCCCCGAGTCTCTACGAGCTTCGTTTCGGGAGATACCGCTTTTGCACCAATATGGGTTATGAACAGGGATGTTAACCATGATGATGCCGGCATCATCCTCTTATAACGGCCGAACCGTAAGTGGTACAGCCAGGAAATTCGGTGTGCGTGCTGGTCTCTTCCCACTGCGCCTGTGTGTTAGGTTTGGCAGCCCTAGCTTCTTCCTTTGGTATAGCTGCCATAGACTCCCCATTCAAAAATGGAGGCTAAATCTGACAAAGTGCCCACTTCAGGATGATTCATTGTCGAATAACTTTTTTTCTGAAGGTCGGAGAGACCTGGCACCAATGTGCATGTATAGGATGTCGGGTAAGCCCGACACGCCAGTCTTGGCCCCGAGTCTCTACGAGCTTCGGTTCGGGAGATTCCGCTTTTGCACCAATATGGGTTATGAACAGGGATGTTAACCATGATGATGCCGGCATCATCCTCTTATAACGGCCGAACCGTAAGTGGTACAGCCAGGAAATTCGGTGTGCGTGCTGGTCTCTTCCCACTGCGCCTGTGTGTTAGGTTTGGCAGCCCTAGCTTCTTCCTTTGGTATAGCTGCCGTAGACTCCCCATTCAAAAATGGAGGCTAAATCTGACAAAGTGCCCACTTCAGGATGATTCATTGTCGAATAACTTTTTTTCTGAAGGTCGGAGAGACCTGGCACCAAGGTGCATGTATAGGATGTCGGGCAAGCCCGACACGCCAGTCTTGGCCCCGAGTCTCTACGAGCTTCGGTTCGGGAGATACCGCTTTTGCACCAATATGGGTTATGAACAGGGATGTTAACCATGATGATGCCGGCATCATCCTCTTATAACGGCCGAACCGTAAGTGGTACAGCCAGGAAATTCGGTGTGCGTGCTGGTCTCTTCCCACTGCGCCTGTGTGTTAGGTTTGGCAGCCCTAGCTTCTTCCTTTGGTATAGCTGCCGTAGACTCCCCATTCAAAAATGGAGGCTAAATCTGACAAAGTGCCCACTTCAGGATGATTCATTGTCGAATAACTTTTTTTCTGAAGGTCGGAGAGACCTGGCACCAAGGCGCATGTATAGGATGTCGGGCAAGCCCGACACGCCAGTCTTGGCCCCGAGTCTCTACGAGCTTCGTTTCGGGAGATACCGCTTTTGCACCAATATGGGTTATGAACAGGGATGTTAACCATGATGATGCCGGCATCATCCTCTTATAACGGCCGAACCGTAAGTGGTACAGCCAGGAAATTCGGTGTGCGTGCTGGTCTCTTCCCACTGCGCCTGTGTGTTAGGTTTGGCAGCCCTAGCTTCTTCCTTTGGTATAGCTGCCATAGACTCCCCATTCAAAAATGGAGGCTAAATCTGACAAAGTGCCCACTTCAGGATGATTCATTGTCGAATAACTTTTTTTCTGAAGGTCGGAGAGACCTGGCACCAAGGTGCATGTATAGGATGTCGGGTAAGCCCGACACGCCAGTCTTGGCCCCGAGTCTCTACGAGCTTCGGTTCGGGAGATACTGCTTTTGCACCAATAGTGGTGCGTGCCTCCAAGGTTCGCAAGAATCCAACGTCCCAGCCAAATTGCACAAAGTGGCAAGTCCAAAATCCTCCCCCCAGAAAGTGTCTAGGAGCAGGTTTCAGGCAATTTTGAAGTCGACTGGGAAATGTTTGTACTGGATTTCTTTTTGTGTCTCTAGTATGGGTTTTGCACTTGGGTTATGAACAGGGATGTTAACCATGATGATGCCGGCATCATCCTCTTATAACGGCCGAACCGTAAGTGGTACAGCCAGGAAATTCGGTGTGCGTGCTGGTCTCTTCCCACTGCGCCTGTGTGTTAGGTTTGGCAGCCCTAGCTTCTTCCTTTGGTATAGCTGCCGTAGACTCCCCATTCAAAAATGGAGGCTAAATCTGACAAAGTGCCCACTTCAGGATGATTCATTGTCGAATAACTTTTTTTCTGAAGGTCGGAGAGACCAGGGACCAAGGCGCATGTATAGGATGTCGGGCAAGCCCGACACGCCAGTCTTGGCCCCGAGTCTCTACGAGCTTCGTTTCGGGAGATACCGCTTTTGCACCAATATGGGTTATGAACAGGGATGTTAACCATGATGATGCCGGCATCATCCTCTTATAACGGCCGAACCGTAAGTGGTACAGCCAGGAAATTCGGTGTGCGTGCTGGTCTCTTCCCACTGCGCCTGTGTGTTAGGTTTGGCAGCCCTAGCTTCTTCCTTTGGTATAGCTGCCATAGACTCCCCATTCAAAAATGGAGGCTAAATCTGACAAAGTGCCCACTTCAGGATGATTCATTGTCGAATAACTTTTTTTCTGAAGGTCGGAGAGACCTGGCACCAATGTGCATGTATAGGATGTCGGGTAAGCCCGACACGCCAGTCTTGGCCCCGAGTCTCTACGAGCTTCGGTTCGGGAGATTCCGCTTTTGCACCAATATGGGTTATGAACAGGGATGTTAACCATGATGATGCCGGCATCATCCTCTTATAACGGCCGAACCGTAAGTGGTACAGCCAGGAAATTCGGTGTGCGTGCTGGTCTCTTCCCACTGCGCCTGTGTGTTAGGTTTGGCAGCCCTAGCTTCTTCCTTTGGTATAGCTGCCGTAGACTCCCCATTCAAAAATGGAGGCTAAATCTGACAAAGTGCCCACTTCAGGATGATTCATTGTCGAATAACTTTTTTTCTGAAGGTCGGAGAGACCTGGCACCAAGGCGCATGTATAGGATGTCGGGCAAGCCCGACACGCCAGTCTTGGCCCCGAGTCTCTACGAGCTTCGTTTCGGGAGATACCGCTTTTGCACCAATATGGGTTATGAACAGGGATGTTAACCATGATGATGCCGGCATCATCCTCTTATAACGGCCGAACCGTAAGTGGTACAGCCAGGAAATTCGGTGTGCGTGCTGGTCTCTTCCCACTGCGCCTGTGTGTTAGGTTTGGCAGCCCTAGCTTCTTCCTTTGGTATAGCTGCCATAGACTCCCCATTCAAAAATGGAGGCTAAATCTGACAAAGTGCCCACTTCAGGATGATTCATTGTCGAATAACTTTTTTTCTGAAGGTCGGAGAGACCTGGCACCAAGGCGCATGTATAGGATGTCGGGCAAGCCCGACACACCAGTCTTGGCCCCGAGTCTCTACGAGCTTCGGTTCGGGAGATACCGCTTTTGCACCAATATGGGTTATGAACAGGGATGTTAACCATGATGATGCCGGCATCATCCTCTTATAACGGCCGAACCGTAAGTGGTACAGCCAGGAAATTCTGTGTGCGTGCTGGTCTCTTCCCACTGCGCCTGTGTGTTAGGTTTGGCAGCCCTAGCTTCTTCCTTTGGTATAGCTGCCATAGACTCCCCATTCAAAAATGGAGGCTAAATCTGACAAAGTGCCCACTTCAGGATGATTCATTGTCGAATAACTTTTTTTCTGAAGGTCGGAGAGACCTGGCACCAAGGCGCATGTATAGGATGTCGGGCAAGCCCGACACACCAGTCTTGGCCCCGAGTCTCTACGAGCTTCGGTTCGGGAGATACCGCTTTTGCACCAATATGGGTTATGAACAGGGATGTTAACCATGATGATGCCGGCATCATCCTCTTATAACGGCCGAACCGTAAGTGGTACAGCCAGGAAATTCGGTGTGCGTGCTGGTCTCTTCCCACTGCGCCTGTGTGTTAGGTTTGGCAGCCCTAGCTTCTTCCTTTGGTATAGCTGCCATAGACTCCCCATTCAAAAATGGAGGCTAAATCTGACAAAGTGCCCACTTCAGGATGATTCATTGTCGAATAACTTTTTTTCTGAAGGTCGGAGAGACCTGGCACCAAGGTGCATGTATAGGATGTCGGGCAAGCCCGACACGGCAGTCTTGGCCCCGAGTCTCTACGAGCTTCGGTTCGGGAGATACCGCTTTTGCACCAATAGTGGTGCGTGCCTCCAAGGTTCGCAAGAATCCAACGTCCCAGCCAAATTGCACAAAGTGGCAAGTCCAAAATCCTCCCCCCAGAAAGTGTCTAGGAGCAGGTTTCAGGCAATTTTGAAGTCGACTGGGAAATGTTTGTACTGGATTTCTTTTTGTGTCTCTAGTATGGGTTTTGCACTTGGGTTATGAACAGGGATGTTAACCATGATGATGCCGGCATCATCCTCTTATAACGGCCGAACCGTAAGTGGTACAGCCAGGAAATTCGGTGTGCGTGCTGGTCTCTTCCCACTGCGCCTGTGTGTTAGGTTTGGCAGCCCTAGCTTCTTCCTTTGGTATAGCTGCCGTAGACTCCCCATTCAAAAATGGAGGCTAAATCTGACAAAGTGCCCACTTCAGGATGATTCATTGTCGAATAACTTTTTTTCTGAAGGTCGGAGAGACCTGGGACCAAGGCGCATGTATAGGATGTCGGGCAAGCCCGACACGCCAGTCTTGGCCCCGAGTCTCTACGAGCTTCGTTTCGGGAGATACCGCTTTTGCACCAATATGGGTTATGAACAGGGATGTTAACCATGATGATGCCGGCATCATCCTCTTATAACGGCCGAACCGTAAGTGGTACAGCCAGGAAATTCGGTGTGCGTGCTGGTCTCTTCCCACTGCGCCTGTGTGTTAGGTTTGGCAGCCCTAGCTTCTTCCTTTGGTATAGCTGCCATAGACTCCCCATTCAAAAATGGAGGCTAAATCTGACAAAGTGCCCACTTCAGGATGATTCATTGTCGAATAACTTTTTTTCTGAAGGTCGGAGAGACCTGGCACCAATGTGCATGTATAGGATGTCGGGTAAGCCCGACACGCCAGTCTTGGCCCCGAGTCTCTACGAGCTTCGGTTCGGGAGATTCCGCTTTTGCACCAATATGGGTTATGAACAGGGATGTTAACCATGATGATGCCGGCATCATCCTCTTATAACGGCCGAACCGTAAGTGGTACAGCCAGGAAATTCGGTGTGCGTGCTGGTCTCTTCCCACTGCGCCTGTGTGTTAGGTTTGGCAGCCCTAGCTTCTTCCTTTGGTATAGCTGCCGTAGACTCCCCATTCAAAAATGGAGGCTAAATCTGACAAAGTGCCCACTTCAGGATGATTCATTGTCGAATAACTTTTTTTCTGAAGGTCGGAGAGACCTGGGACCAAGGCGCATGTATAGGATGTCGGGCAAGCCCGACACGCCAGTCTTGGCCCCGAGTCTCTACGAGCTTCGTTTCGGGAGATACCGCTTTTGCACCAATATGGGTTATGAACAGGGATGTTAACCATGATGATGCCGGCATCATCCTCTTATAACGGCCGAACCGTAAGTGGTACAGCCAGGAAATTCGGTGTGCGTGCTGGTCTCTTCCCACTGCGCCTGTGTGTTAGGTTTGGCAGCCCTAGCTTCTTCCTTTGGTATAGCTGCCATAGACTCCCCATTCAAAAATGGAGGCTAAATCTGACAAAGTGCCCACTTCAGGATGATTCATTGTCGAATAACTTTTTTTCTGAAGGTCGGAGAGACCTGGCACCAATGTGCATGTATAGGATGTCGGGTAAGCCCGACACGCCAGTCTTGGCCCCGAGTCTCTACGAGCTTCGGTTCGGGAGATTCCGCTTTTGCACCAATATGGGTTATGAACAGGGATGTTAACCATGATGATGCCGGCATCATCCTCTTATAACGGCCGAACCGTAAGTGGTACAGCCAGGAAATTCGGTGTGCGTGCTGGTCTCTTCCCACTGCGCCTGTGTGTTAGGTTTGGCAGCCCTAGCTTCTTCCTTTGGTATAGCTGCCGTAGACTCCCCATTCAAAAATGGAGGCTAAATCTGACAAAGTGCCCACTTCAGGATGATTCATTGTCGAATAACTTTTTTTCTGAAGGTCGGAGAGACCTGGCACCAAGGCGCATGTATAGGATGTCGGGCAAGCCCGACACGCCAGTCTTGGCCCCGAGTCTCTACGAGCTTCGTTTCGGGAGATACCGCTTTTGCACCAATATGGGTTATGAACAGGGATGTTAACCATGATGATGCAGGCATCATCCTCTTATAACGGCCGAACCGTAAGTGGTACAGCCAGGAAATTCGGTGTGCGTGCTGGTCTCTTCCCACTGCGCCTGTGTGTTAGGTTTGGCAGCCCTAGCTTCTTCCTTTGGTATAGCTGCCATAGACTCCCCATTCAAAAATGGAGGCTAAATCTGACAAAGTGCCCACTTCAGGATGATTCATTGTCGAATAACTTTTTTTCTGAAGGTCGGAGAGACCTGGCACCAAGGCGCATGTATAGGATGTCGGGCAAGCCCGACACACCAGTCTTGGCCCCGAGTCTCTACGAGCTTCGGTTCGGGAGATACCGCTTTTGCACCAATATGGGTTATGAACAGGGATGTTAACCATGATGATGCCGGCATCATCCTCTTATAACGGCCGAACCGTAAGTGGTACAGCCAGGAAATTCGGTGTGCGTGCTGGTCTCTTCCCACTGCGCCTGTGTGTTAGGTTTGGCAGCCCTAGCTTCTTCCTTTGGTATAGCTGCCATAGACTCCCCATTCAAAAATGGAGGCTAAATCTGACAAAGTGCCCACTTCAGGATGATTCATTGTCGAATAACTTTTTTTCTGAAGGTCGGAGAGACCTGGCACCAAGGCGCATGTATAGGATGTCGGGCAAGCCCGACACACCAGTCTTGGCCCCGAGTCTCTACGAGCTTCGGTTCGGGAGATACCGCTTTTGCACCAATATGGGTTATGAACAGGGATGTTAACCATGATGATGCCGGCATCATCCTCTTATAACGGCCGAACCGTAAGTGGTACAGCCAGGAAATTCGGTGTGCGTGCTGGTCTCTTCCCACTGCGCCTGTGTGTTAGGTTTGGCAGCCCTAGCTTCTTCCTTTGGTATAGCTGCCATAGACTCCCCATTCAAAAATGGAGGCTAAATCTGACAAAGTGCCCACTTCAGGATGATTCATTGTCGAATAACTTTTTTTCTGAAGGTCGGAGAGACCTGGCACCAAGGCGCATGTATAGGATGTCGGGCAAGCCCGACACACCAGTCTTGGCCCCGAGTCTCTACGAGCTTCGGTTCGGGAGATACCGCTTTTGCACCAATATGGGTTATGAACAGGGATGTTAACCATGATGATGCCGGCATCATCCTCTTATAACGGCCGAACCGTAAGTGGTACAGCCAGGAAATTCGGTGTGCGTGCTGGTCTCTTCCCACTGCGCCTGTGTGTTAGGTTTGGCAGCCCTAGCTTCTTCCTTTGGTATAGCTGCCATAGACTCCCCATTCAAAAATGGAGGCTAAATCTGACAAAGTGCCCACTTCAGGATGATTCATTGTCGAATAACTTTTTTTCTGAAGGTCGGAGAGACCTGGCACCAAGGTGCATGTATAGGATGTCGGGCAAGCCCGACACGGCAGTCTTGGCCCCGAGTCTCTACGAGCTTCGGTTCGGGAGATACCGCTTTTGCACCAATAGTGGTGCGTGCCTCCAAGGTTCGCAAGAATCCAACGTCCCAGCCAAATTGCACAAAGTGGCAAGTCCAAAATCCTCCCCCCAGAAAGTGTCTAGGAGCAGGTTTCAGGCAATTTTGAAGTCGACTGGGAAATGTTTGTACTGGATTTCTTTTTGTGTCTCTAGTATGGGTTTTGCACTTGGGTTATGAACAGGGATGTTAACCATGATGATGCCGGCATCATCCTCTTATAACGGCCGAACCGTAAGTGGTACAGCCAGGAAATTCGGTGTGCGTGCTGGTCTCTTCCCACTGCGCCTGTGTGTTAGGTTTGGCAGCCCTAGCTTCTTCCTTTGGTATAGCTGCCGTAGACTCCCCATTCAAAAATGGAGGCTAAATCTGACAAAGTGCCCACTTCAGGATGATTCATTGTCGAATAACTTTTTTTCTGAAGGTCGGAGAGACCTGGGACCAAGGCGCATGTATAGGATGTCGGGCAAGCCCGACACGCCAGTCTTGGCCCCGAGTCTCTACGAGCTTCGTTTCGGGAGATACCGCTTTTGCACCAATATGGGTTATGAACAGGGATGTTAACCATGATGATGCCGGCATCATCCTCTTATAACGGCCGAACCGTAAGTGGTACAGCCAGGAAATTCGGTGTGCGTGCTGGTCTCTTCCCACTGCGCCTGTGTGTTAGGTTTGGCAGCCCTAGCTTCTTCCTTTGGTATAGCTGCCATAGACTCCCCATTCAAAAATGGAGGCTAAATCTGACAAAGTGCCCACTTCAGGATGATTCATTGTCGAATAACTTTTTTTCTGAAGGTCGGAGAGACCTGGCACCAAGGCGCATGTATAGGATGTCGGGCAAGCCCGACACACCAGTCTTGGCCCCGAGTCTCTACGAGCTTCGGTTCGGGAGATACCGCTTTTGCACCAATATGGGTTATGAACAGGGATGTTAACCATGATGATGCCGGCATCATCCTCTTATAACGGCCGAACCGTAAGTGGTACAGCCAGGAAATTCGGTGTGCGTGCTGGTCTCTTCCCACTGCGCCTGTGTGTTAGGTTTGGCAGCCCTAGCTTCTTCCTTTGGTATAGCTGCCATAGACTCCCCATTCAAAAATGGAGGCTAAATCTGACAAAGTGCCCACTTCAGGATGATTCATTGTCGAATAACTTTTTTTCTGAAGGTCGGAGAGACCTGGCACCAAGGTGCATGTATAGGATGTCGGGCAAGCCCGACACGGCAGTCTTGGCCCCGAGTCTCTACGAGCTTCGGTTCGGGAGATACCGCTTTTGCACCAATAGTGGTGCGTGCCTCCAAGGTTCGCAAGAATCCAACGTCCCAGCCAAATTGCACAAAGTGGCAAGTCCAAAATCCTCCCCCCAGAAAGTGTCTAGGAGCAGGTTTCAGGCAATTTTGAAGTCGACTGGGAAATGTTTGTACTGGATTTCTTTTTGTGTCTCTAGTATGGGTTTTGCACTTGGGTTATGAACAGGGATGTTAACCATGATGATGCCGGCATCATCCTCTTATAACGGCCGAACCGTAAGTGGTACAGCCAGGAAATTCGGTGTGCGTGCTGGTCTCTTCCCACTGCGCCTGTGTGTTAGGTTTGGCAGCCCTAGCTTCTTCCTTTGGTATAGCTGCCGTAGACTCCCCATTCAAAAATGGAGGCTAAATCTGACAAAGTGCCCACTTCAGGATGATTCATTGTCGAATAACTTTTTTTCTGAAGGTCGGAGAGACCTGGGACCAAGGCGCATGTATAGGATGTCGGGCAAGCCCGACACGCCAGTCTTGGCCCCGAGTCTCTACGAGCTTCGTTTCGGGAGATACCGCTTTTGCACCAATATGGGTTATGAACAGGGATGTTAACCATGATGATGCCGGCATCATCCTCTTATAACGGCCGAACCGTAAGTGGTACAGCCAGGAAATTCGGTGTGCGTGCTGGTCTCTTCCCACTGCGCCTGTGTGTTAGGTTTGGCAGCCCTAGCTTCTTCCTTTGGTATAGCTGCCATAGACTCCCCATTCAAAAATGGAGGCTAAATCTGACAAAGTGCCCACTTCAGGATGATTCATTGTCGAATAACTTTTTTTCTGAAGGTCGGAGAGACCTGGCACCAATGTGCATGTATAGGATGTCGGGTAAGCCCGACACGCCAGTCTTGGCCCCGAGTCTCTACGAGCTTCGGTTCGGGAGATTCCGCTTTTGCACCAATATGGGTTATGAACAGGGATGTTAACCATGATGATGCCGGCATCATCCTCTTATAACGGCCGAACCGTAAGTGGTACAGCCAGGAAATTCGGTGTGCGTGCTGGTCTCTTCCCACTGCGCCTGTGTGTTAGGTTTGGCAGCCCTAGCTTCTTCCTTTGGTATAGCTGCCGTAGACTCCCCATTCAAAAATGGAGGCTAAATCTGACAAAGTGCCCACTTCAGGATGATTCATTGTCGAATAACTTTTTTTCTGAAGGTCGGAGAGACCAGGGACCAAGGCGCATGTATAGGATGTCGGGCAAGCCCGACACGCCAGTCTTGGCCCCGAGTCTCTACGAGCTTCGTTTCGGGAGATACCGCTTTTGCACCAATATGGGTTATGAACAGGGATGTTAACCATGATGATGCCGGCATCATCCTCTTATAACGGCCGAACCGTAAGTGGTACAGCCAGGAAATTCGGTGTGCGTGCTGGTCTCTTCCCACTGCGCCTGTGTGTTAGGTTTGGCAGCCCTAGCTTCTTCCTTTGGTATAGCTGCCATAGACTCCCCATTCAAAAATGGAGGCTAAATCTGACAAAGTGCCCACTTCAGGATGATTCATTGTCGAATAACTTTTTTTCTGAAGGTCGGAGAGACCTGGCACCAAGGCGCATGTATAGGATGTCGGGCAAGCCCGACACACCAGTCTTGGCCCCGAGTCTCTACGAGCTTCGGTTCGGGAGATACCGCTTTTGCACCAATATGGGTTATGAACAGGGATGTTAACCATGATGATGCCGGCATCATCCTCTTATAACGGCCGAACCGTAAGTGGTACAGCCAGGAAATTCGGTGTGCGTGCTGGTCTCTTCCCACTGCGCCTGTGTGTTAGGTTTGGCAGCCCTAGCTTCTTCCTTTGGTATAGCTGCCATAGACTCCCCATTCAAAAATGGAGGCTAAATCTGACAAAGTGCCCACTTCAGGATGATTCATTGTCGAATAACTTTTTTTCTGAAGGTCGGAGAGACCTGGCACCAAGGTGCATGTATAGGATGTCG
This sequence comes from Centroberyx gerrardi, assembly GCF_048128805.1. Classification (NCBI taxonomy): domain Eukaryota; kingdom Metazoa; phylum Chordata; class Actinopteri; order Beryciformes; family Berycidae; genus Centroberyx; species Centroberyx gerrardi. Next base: position 38,647,402 of record NC_135997.1, read on the forward strand.
GGTAAGCCCGACACGCCAGTCTTGGCCCCGAGTCTCTACGAGCTTCGGTTCGGGAGATACCGCTTTTGCACCAATAGTGGTGCGTGCCTCCAAGGTTCGCAAGAATCCAACGTCCCAGCCAAATTGCACAAAGTGGCAAGTCCAAAATCCTCCCCCCAGAAAGTGTCTAGGAGCAGGTTTCAGGCAATTTTGAAGTCGACTGGGAAATGTTTGTACTGGATTTCTTTTTGTGTCTCTAGTATGGGTTTTGCACTTGGGTTATGAACAGGGATGTTAACCATGATGATGCCGGCATCATCCTCTTATAACGGCCGAACCGTAAGTGGTACAGCCAGGAAATTCGGTGTGCGTGCTGGTCTCTTCCCACTGCGCCTGTGTGTTAGGTTTGGCAGCCCTAGCTTCTTCCTTTGGTATAGCTGCCATAGACTCCCCATTCAAAAATGGAGGCTAAATCTGACAAAGTGCCCACTTCAGGATGATTCATTGTCGAATAACTTTTTTTCTGAAGGTCGGAGAGACCTGGCACCAAGGTGCATGTATAGGATGTCGGGCAAGCCCGACACGGCAGTCTTGGCCCCGAGTCTCTACGAGCTTCGGTTCGGGAGATACCGCTTTTGCACCAATAGTGGTGCGTGCCTCCAAGGTTCGCAAGAATCCAACGTCCCAGCCAAATTGCACAAAGTGGCAAGTCCAAAATCCTCCCCCCAGAAAGTGTCTAGGAGCAGGTTTCAGGCAATTTTGAAGTCGACTGGGAAATGTTTGTACTGGATTTCTTTTTGTGTCTCTAGTATGGGTTTTGCACTTGGGTTATGAACAGGGATGTTAACCATGATGATGCCGGCATCATCCTCTTATAACGGCCGAACCGTAAGTGGTACAGCCAGGAAATTCGGTGTGCGTGCTGGTCTCTTCCCACTGCGCCTGTGTGTTAGGTTTGGCAGCCCTAGCTTCTTCCTTTGGTATAGCTGCCGTAGACTCCCCATTCAAAAATGGAGGCTAAATCTGACAAAGTGCCCACTTCAGGATGATTCATTGTCGAATAACTTTTTTTCTGAAGGTCGGAGAGACCTGGGACCAAAGCGCATGTATAGGATGTCGGGCAAGCCCGACACGCCAGTCTTGGCCCCGAGTCTCTACGAGCTTCGTTTCGGGAGATACCGCTTTTGCACCAATATGGGTTATGAACAGGGATGTTAACCATGATGATGCCGGCATCATCCTCTTATAACGGCCGAACCGTAAGTGGTACAGCCAGGAAATTCGGTGTGCGTGCTGGTCTCTTCCCACTGCGCCTGTGTGTTAGGTTTGGCAGCCCTAGCTTCTTCCTTTGGTATAGCTGCCATAGACTCCCCATTCAAAAATGGAGGCTAAATCTGACAAAGTGCCCACTTCAGGATGATTCATTGTCGAATAACTTTTTTTCTGAAGGTCGGAGAGACCTGGCACCAAGGCGCATGTATAGGATGTCGGGCAAGCCCGACACACCAGTCTTGGCCCCGAGTCTCTACGAGCTTCGGTTCGGGAGATACCGCTTTTGCACCAATATGGGTTATGAACAGGGATGTTAACCATGATGATGCCGGCATCATCCTCTTATAACGGCCGAACCGTAAGTGGTACAGCCAGGAAATTCGGTGTGCGTGCTGGTCTCTTCCCACTGCGCCTGTGTGTTAGGTTTGGCAGCCCTAGCTTCTTCCTTTGGTATAGCTGCCATAGACTCCCCATTCAAAAATGGAGGCTAAATCTGACAAAGTGCCCACTTCAGGATGATTCATTGTCGAATAACTTTTTTTCTGAAGGTCGGAGAGACCTGGCACCAAGGTGCATGTATAGGATGTCGGGCAAGCCCGACACGGCAGTCTTGGCCCCGAGTCTCTACGAGCTTCGGTTCGGGAGATACCGCTTTTGCACCAATAGTGGTGCGTGCCTCCAAGGTTCGCAAGAATCCAACGTCCCAGCCAAATTGCACAAAGTGGCAAGTCCAAAATCCTCCCCCCAGAAAGTGTCTAGGAGCAGGTTTCAGGCAATTTTGAAGTCGACTGGGAAATGTTTGTACTGGATTTCTTTTTGTGTCTCTAGTATGGGTTTTGCACTTGGGTTATGAACAGGGATGTTAACCATGATGATGCCGGCATCATCCTCTTATAACGGCCGAACCGTAAGTGGTACAGCCAGGAAATTCGGTGTGCGTGCTGGTCTCTTCCCACTGCGCCTGTGTGTTAGGTTTGGCAGCCCTAGCTTCTTCCTTTGGTATAGCTGCCGTAGACTCCCCATTCAAAAATGGAGGCTAAATCTGACAAAGTGCCCACTTCAGGATGATTCATTGTCGAATAACTTTTTTTCTGAAGGTCGGAGAGACCTGGGACCAAGGCGCATGTATAGGATGTCGGGCAAGCCCGACACGCCAGTCTTGGCCCCGAGTCTCTACGAGCTTCGTTTCGGGAGATACCGCTTTTGCACCAATATGGGTTATGAACAGGGATGTTAACCATGATGATGCCGGCATCATCCTCTTATAACGGCCGAACCGTAAGTGGTACAGCCAGGAAATTCGGTGTGCGTGCTGGTCTCTTCCCACTGCGCCTGTGTGTTAGGTTTGGCAGCCCTAGCTTCTTCCTTTGGTATAGCTGCCATAGACTCCCCATTCAAAAATGGAGGCTAAATCTGACAAAGTGCCCACTTCAGGATGATTCATTGTCGAATAACTTTTTTTCTGAAGGTCGGAGAGACCTGGCACCAATGTGCATGTATAGGATGTCGGGTAAGCCCGACACGCCAGTCTTGGCCCCGAGTCTCTACGAGCTTCGGTTCGGGAGATTCCGCTTTTGCACCAATATGGGTTATGAACAGGGATGTTAACCATGATGATGCCGGCATCATCCTCTTATAACGGCCGAACCGTAAGTGGTACAGCCAGGAAATTCGGTGTGCGTGCTGGTCTCTTCCCACTGCGCCTGTGTGTTAGGTTTGGCAGCCCTAGCTTCTTCCTTTGGTATAGCTGCCGTAGACTCCCCATTCAAAAATGGAGGCTAAATCTGACAAAGTGCCCACTTCAGGATGATTCATTGTCGAATAACTTTTTTTCTGAAGGTCGGAGAGACCAGGGACCAAGGCGCATGTATAGGATGTCGGGCAAGCCCGACACGCCAGTCTTGGCCCCGAGTCTCTACGAGCTTCGTTTCGGGAGATACCGCTTTTGCACCAATATGGGTTATGAACAGGGATGTTAACCATGATGATGCCGGCATCATCCTCTTATAACGGCCGAACCGTAAGTGGTACAGCCAGGAAATTCGGTGTGCGTGCTGGTCTCTTCCCACTGCGCCTGTGTGTTAGGTTTGGCAGCCCTAGCTTCTTCCTTTGGTATAGCTGCCATAGACTCCCCATTCAAAAATGGAGGCTAAATCTGACAAAGTGCCCACTTCAGGATGATTCATTGTCGAATAACTTTTTTTCTGAAGGTCGGAGAGACCTGGCACCAAGGCGCATGTATAGGATGTCGGGCAAGCCCGACACACCAGTCTTGGCCCCGAGTCTCTACGAGCTTCGGTTCGGGAGATACCGCTTTTGCACCAATATGGGTTATGAACAGGGATGTTAACCATGATGATGCCGGCATCATCCTCTTATAACGGCCGAACCGTAAGTGGTACAGCCAGGAAATTCGGTGTGCGTGCTGGTCTCTTCCCACTGCGCCTGTGTGTTAGGTTTGGCAGCCCTAGCTTCTTCCTTTGGTATAGCTGCCATAGACTCCCCATTCAAAAATGGAGGCTAAATCTGACAAAGTGCCCACTTCAGGATGATTCATTGTCGAATAACTTTTTTTCTGAAGGTCGGAGAGACCTGGCACCAATGTGCATGTATAGGATGTCGGGTAAGCCCGACACGCCAGTCTTGGCCCCGAGTCTCTACGAGCTTCGGTTCGGGAGATTCCGCTTTTGCACCAATATGGGTTATGAACAGGGATGTTAACCATGATGATGCCGGCATCATCCTCTTATAACGGCCGAACCGTAAGTGGTACAGCCAGGAAATTCGGTGTGCGTGCTGGTCTCTTCCCACTGCGCCTGTGTGTTAGGTTTGGCAGCCCTAGCTTCTTCCTTTGGTATAGCTGCCGTAGACTCCCCATTCAAAAATGGAGGCTAAATCTGACAAAGTGCCCACTTCAGGATGATTCATTGTCGAATAACTTTTTTTCTGAAGGTCGGAGAGACCTGGGACCAAGGCGCATGTATAGGATGTCGGGCAAGCCCGACACGCCAGTCTTGGCCCCGAGTCTCTACGAGCTTCGTTTCGGGAGATACCGCTTTTGCACCAATATGGGTTATGAACAGGGATGTTAACCATGATGATGCCGGCATCATCCTCTTATAACGGCCGAACCGTAAGTGGTACAGCCAGGAAATTCGGTGTGCGTGCTGGTCTCTTCCCACTGCGCCTGTGTGTTAGGTTTGGCAGCCCTAGCTTCTTCCTTTGGTATAGCTGCCATAGACTCCCCATTCAAAAATGGAGGCTAAATCTGACAAAGTGCCCACTTCAGGATGATTCATTGTCGAATAACTTTTTTTCTGAAGGTCGGAGAGACCTGGCACCAATGTGCATGTATAGGATGTCGGGTAAGCCCGACACGCCAGTCTTGGCCCCGAGTCTCTACGAGCTTCGGTTCGGGAGATTCCGCTTTTGCACCAATATGGGTTATGAACAGGGATGTTAACCATGATGATGCCGGCATCATCCTCTTATAACGGCCGAACCGTAAGTGGTACAGCCAGGAAATTCGGTGTGCGTGCTGGTCTCTTCCCACTGCGCCTGTGTGTTAGGTTTGGCAGCCCTAGCTTCTTCCTTTGGTATAGCTGCCGTAGACTCCCCATTCAAAAATGGAGGCTAAATCTGACAAAGTGCCCACTTCAGGATGATTCATTGTCGAATAACTTTTTTTCTGAAGGTCGGAGAGACCTGGCACCAAGGCGCATGTATAGGATGTCGGGCAAGCCCGACACGCCAGTCTTGGCCCCGAGTCTCTACGAGCTTCGTTTCGGGAGATACCGCTTTTGCACCAATATGGGTTATGAACAGGGATGTTAACCATGATGATGCAGGCATCATCCTCTTATAACGGCCGAACCGTAAGTGGTACAGCCAGGAAATTCGGTGTGCGTGCTGGTCTCTTCCCACTGCGCCTGTGTGTTAGGTTTGGCAGCCCTAGCTTCTTCCTTTGGTATAGCTGCCATAGACTCCCCATTCAAAAATGGAGGCTAAATCTGACAAAGTGCCCACTTCAGGATGATTCATTGTCGAATAACTTTTTTTCTGAAGGTCGGAGAGACCTGGCACCAAGGCGCATGTATAGGATGTCGGGCAAGCCCGACACACCAGTCTTGGCCCCGAGTCTCTACGAGCTTCGGTTCGGGAGATACCGCTTTTGCACCAATATGGGTTATGAACAGGGATGTTAACCATGATGATGCCGGCATCATCCTCTTATAACGGCCGAACCGTAAGTGGTACAGCCAGGAAATTCGGTGTGCGTGCTGGTCTCTTCCCACTGCGCCTGTGTGTTAGGTTTGGCAGCCCTAGCTTCTTCCTTTGGTATAGCTGCCATAGACTCCCCATTCAAAAATGGAGGCTAAATCTGACAAAGTGCCCACTTCAGGATGATTCATTGTCGAATAACTTTTTTTCTGAAGGTCGGAGAGACCTGGCACCAAGGCGCATGTATAGGATGTCGGGCAAGCCCGACACACCAGTCTTGGCCCCGAGTCTCTACGAGCTTCGGTTCGGGAGATACCGCTTTTGCACCAATATGGGTTATGAACAGGGATGTTAACCATGATGATGCCGGCATCATCCTCTTATAACGGCCGAACCGTAAGTGGTACAGCCAGGAAATTCGGTGTGCGTGCTGGTCTCTTCCCACTGCGCCTGTGTGTTAGGTTTGGCAGCCCTAGCTTCTTCCTTTGGTATAGCTGCCATAGACTCCCCATTCAAAAATGGAGGCTAAATCTGACAAAGTGCCCACTTCAGGATGATTCATTGTCGAATAACTTTTTTTCTGAAGGTCGGAGAGACCTGGCACCAAGGCGCATGTATAGGATGTCGGGCAAGCCCGACACACCAGTCTTGGCCCCGAGTCTCTACGAGCTTCGGTTCGGGAGATACCGCTTTTGCACCAATATGGGTTATGAACAGGGATGTTAACCATGATGATGCCGGCATCATCCTCTTATAACGGCCGAACCGTAAGTGGTACAGCCAGGAAATTCGGTGTGCGTGCTGGTCTCTTCCCACTGCGCCTGTGTGTTAGGTTTGGCAGCCCTAGCTTCTTCCTTTGGTATAGCTGCCATAGACTCCCCATTCAAAAATGGAGGCTAAATCTGACAAAGTGCCCACTTCAGGATGATTCATTGTCGAATAACTTTTTTTCTGAAGGTCGGAGAGACCTGGCACCAAGGTGCATGTATAGGATGTCGGGCAAGCCCGACACGGCAGTCTTGGCCCCGAGTCTCTACGAGCTTCGGTTCGGGAGATACCGCTTTTGCACCAATAGTGGTGCGTGCCTCCAAGGTTCGCAAGAATCCAACGTCCCAGCCAAATTGCACAAAGTGGCAAGTCCAAAATCCTCCCCCCAGAAAGTGTCTAGGAGCAGGTTTCAGGCAATTTTGAAGTCGACTGGGAAATGTTTGTACTGGATTTCTTTTTGTGTCTCTAGTATGGGTTTTGCACTTGGGTTATGAACAGGGATGTTAACCATGATGATGCCGGCATCATCCTCTTATAACGGCCGAACCGTAAGTGGTACAGCCAGGAAATTCGGTGTGCGTGCTGGTCTCTTCCCACTGCGCCTGTGTGTTAGGTTTGGCAGCCCTAGCTTCTTCCTTTGGTATAGCTGCCGTAGACTCCCCATTCAAAAATGGAGGCTAAATCTGACAAAGTGCCCACTTCAGGATGATTCATTGTCGAATAACTTTTTTTCTGAAGGTCGGAGAGACCTGGGACCAAGGCGCATGTATAGGATGTCGGGCAAGCCCGACACGCCAGTCTTGGCCCCGAGTCTCTACGAGCTTCGTTTCGGGAGATACCGCTTTTGCACCAATATGGGTTATGAACAGGGATGTTAACCATGATGATGCCGGCATCATCCTCTTATAACGGCCGAACCGTAAGTGGTACAGCCAGGAAATTCGGTGTGCGTGCTGGTCTCTTCCCACTGCGCCTGTGTGTTAGGTTTGGCAGCCCTAGCTTCTTCCTTTGGTATAGCTGCCATAGACTCCCCATTCAAAAATGGAGGCTAAATCTGACAAAGTGCCCACTTCAGGATGATTCATTGTCGAATAACTTTTTTTCTGAAGGTCGGAGAGACCTGGCACCAAGGCGCATGTATAGGATGTCGGGCAAGCCCGACACACCAGTCTTGGCCCCGAGTCTCTACGAGCTTCGGTTCGGGAGATACCGCTTTTGCACCAATATGGGTTATGAACAGGGATGTTAACCATGATGATGCCGGCATCATCCTCTTATAACGGCCGAACCGTAAGTGGTACAGCCAGGAAATTCGGTGTGCGTGCTGGTCTCTTCCCACTGCGCCTGTGTGTTAGGTTTGGCAGCCCTAGCTTCTTCCTTTGGTATAGCTGCCATAGACTCCCCATTCAAAAATGGAGGCTAAATCTGACAAAGTGCCCACTTCAGGATGATTCATTGTCGAATAACTTTTTTTCTGAAGGTCGGAGAGACCTGGCACCAAGGTGCATGTATAGGATGTCGGGCAAGCCCGACACGGCAGTCTTGGCCCCGAGTCTCTACGAGCTTCGTTTCGGGAGATACCGCTTTTGCACCAATATGGGTTATGAACAGGGATGTTAACCATGATGATGCCGGCATCATCCTCTTATAACGGCCGAACCGTAAGTGGTACAGCCAGGAAATTCGGTGTGCGTGCTGGTCTCTTCCCACTGCGCCTGTGTGTTAGGTTTGGCAGCCCTAGCTTCTTCCTTTGGTATAGCTGCCATAGACTCCCCATTCAAAAATGGAGGCTAAATCTGACAAAGTGCCCACTTCAGGATGATTCATTGTCGAATAACTTTTTTTCTGAAGGTCGGAGAGACCTGGCACCAAGGCGCATGTATAGGATGTCGGGCAAGCCCGACACACCAGTCTTGGCCCCGAGTCTCTACGAGCTTCGGTTCGGGAGATACCGCTTTTGCACCAATATGGGTTATGAACAGGGATGTTAACCATGATGATGCCGGCATCATCCTCTTATAACGGCCGAACCGTAAGTGGTACAGCCAGGAAATTCGGTGTGCGTGCTGGTCTCTTCCCACTGCGCCTGTGTGTTAGGTTTGGCAGCCCTAGCTTCTTCCTTTGGTATAGCTGCCATAGACTCCCCATTCAAAAATGGAGGCTAAATCTGACAAAGTGCCCACTTCAGGATGATTCATTGTCGAATAACTTTTTTTCTGAAGGTCGGAGAGACCTGGCACCAAGGTGCATGTATAGGATGTCGGGTAAGCCCGACACGCCAGTCTTGGCCCCGAGTCTCTACGAGCTTCGGTTCGGGAGATACCGCTTTTGCACCAATAGTGGTGCGTGCCTCCAAGGTTCGCAAGAATCCAACGTCCCAGCCAAATTGCACAAAGTGGCAAGTCCAAAATCCTCCCCCCAGAAAGTGTCTAGGAGCAGGTTTCAGGCAATTTTGAAGTCGACTGGGAAATGTTTGTACTGGATTTCTTTTTGTGTCTCTAGTATGGGTTTTGCACTTGGGTTATGAACAGGGATGTTAACCATGATGATGCCGGCATCATCCTCTTATAACGGCCGAACCGTAAGTGGTACAGCCAGGAAATTCGGTGTGCGTGCTGGTCTCTTCCCACTGCGCCTGTGTGTTAGGTTTGGCAGCCCTAGCTTCTTCCTTTGGTATAGCTGCCATAGACTCCCCATTCAAAAATGGAGGCTAAATCTGACAAAGTGCCCACTTCAGGATGATTCATTGTCGAATAACTTTTTTTCTGAAGGTCGGAGAGACCTGGCACCAAGGTGCATGTATAGGATGTCGGGCAAGCCCGACACGCCAGTCTTGGCCCCGAGTCTCTACGAGCTTCGGTTCGGGAGATACCGCTTTTGCACCAATATGGGTTATGAACAGGGATGTTAACCATGATGATGCCGGCATCATCCTCTTATAACGGCCGAACCGTAAGTGGTACAGCCAGGAAATTCGGTGTGCGTGCTGGTCTCTTCCCACTGCGCCTGTGTGTTAGGTTTGGCAGCCCTAGCTTCTTCCTTTGGTATAGCTGCCATAGACTCCCCATTCAAAAATGGAGGCTAAATCTGACAAAGTGCCAACTTCAGGATGATTCATTGTCGAATAACTTTTTTTCTGAAGGTCGGAGAGACCTGGCACCAAGGTGCATGTATAGGATGTCGGGCAAGCCCGACACGCCAGTCTTGGCCCCGAGTCTCTACGAGCTTCGGTTCGGGAGATACCGCTTTTGCACCAATATGGGTTATGAACAGGGATGTTAACCATGATGATGCCGGCATCATCCTCTTATAACGGCCGAACCGTAAGTGGTACAGCCAGGAAATTCGGTGTGCGTGCTGGTCTCTTCCCACTGCGCCTGTGTGTTAGGTTTGGCAGCCCTAGCTTCTTCCTTTGGTATAGCTGCCATAGACTCCCCATTCAAAAATGGAGGCTAAATCTGACAAAGTGCCCACTTCAGGATGATTCATTGTCGAATAACTTTTTTTCTGAAGGTCGGAGAGACCTGGGACCAAGGCGCATGTATAGGATGTCGGGCAAGCCCGACACGCCAGTCTTGGCCCCGAGTCTCTACGAGCTTCAGTTCGGGAGATACCGCTTTTGCACCAATATGGGTTATGAACAGGGATGTTAACCATGATGATGCCGGCATCATCCTCTTATAACGGCCGAACCGTAAGTGGTACAGCCAGGAAATTCGGTGTGCGTGCTGGTCTCTTCCCACTGCGCCTGTGTGTTAGGTTTGGCAGCCCTAGCTTCTTCCTTTGGTATAGCTGCCATAGACTCCCCATTCAAAAATGGAGGCTAAATCTGACAAAGTGCCCACTTCAGGATGATTCATTGTCGAATAACTTTTTTTCTGAAGGTCAGAGAAACCTGGGACCAAGGCGCATGTATAGGATGTCGGGCAAGCCCGACACGCCAGTCTTGGCCCCGAGTCTCTACGAGCTTCGGTTCGGGAGATACCGCTTTTGCACCAATAGTGGTGCGTGCCTCCAAGGTTCGCAAGAATCCAACGTCCCAGCCAAATTGCACAAAGTGGCAAGTCCAAAATCCTCCCCCCAGAAAGTGTCTAGGAGCAGGTTTCAGGCCATTTGGAGTCGACTGGGAAATGTTTGTAGTGAGTGATGGTTGAGCATGGTTCTACCCATGAGTGTACACTCATGGGTAGAACCATGCTGGAGACGACAGATGACAGATGACAGAGGCACGCAAGCCTCCACGCCACGTCAAGGTAGAGTCTGTGTGGGTGGAAAATGATTATTCTTTTTTTAAAAACAAAAGAAAAAACAATGTGCTGCCTCTTCTTCTGGAGGACTTATGCAAAGAATAAACAACAAGACATACTGAATCATTCAATAACAGTAAAACCACTAGCAGCAGTCTCAGAGACTAACAGACAGTGCAACAGTGCCATCAAGGGACGACATTAGAAAACAGCGAGACATGTTGAATCATTCAATCAACAAGGATAACTAAACTTGAGAAAGACACAGAAGAAAATAGAGAAATCAATTGCAATGAAATGAGTCATTGTCTGTATCACCAGGCTACCAAAAATTATACCTTTTTTATTATTTTTATACTGTGAAGTTGCTGTATATTTACAGCAACTTTTATAATGAAAGACTGTCTGGAACATGTATACTCCATGTATTGAATGGATTGAATGAACTCAATAAAGTTGGCACTATCCAGCCTTCGTAGACTCTTTAGTCTGGCCTCTCACACAGGGGCTCTCCAGCATGGTTTAACCCACCAGGACACACTCCTGGCTTAACAAACAGGAGTGTACCCTGAAGAGCAGAACCATGCTGGAGACAACATATGACAGATGACAGAGGCATGCAAGCCTCCACGCCACGTCAAGGCATAGTCTGTGTGGGGGGAAAATGATTATTCTTTTTTAAAAAACAAAAGAAAAAACAATGTGCTGCCTCTTCTTCTGGAGGACTTATGCCAAACATAAACAGGAGCAAAAACAATGTGCTGCCTCTTCTTCTGGAGGACTTATGCAAAGAATAAACAACAAGACATACTGAATCATTCAATAACAGTAAAACCACTAGCAGCAGTCTCAGAGACTAACAGACAGTGCAACAGTGCCATCAAGTGACGACATTAGAAAACAGCAAGACATGTTGAATCATTCAATCAATAAGGATGACTAAACTTGATAAAGACACAGAAGAAAATAGAGAAATCAATTGCAATGAAATGAGTCATTGTCTTTATCACAAGGGTACCAAAAATAATATGTTTGAGGGACATGGAAAAGTCTTGCCTAATATTTACTGTGAAGGTTAAACTATTGCAATTGTGCCCACTGTGGAAGTTTTGAGGTAAGAAATGATGTCTGAATGCCCGTGCTGACAAGACTTGTTTATGGAGATTAGAAAGGTTATTAATTAGGAAGCTGACCTTGTAATTGTATAGTAAGACATGTCAGACCACCAATGACGATGTATACGACGTCCCTTGTTATTTTTGTATTAATTTACTGTGATTATTACACTGTGAAGTATATTTACAGCAACTTTTATAATGAAAGACTGTCTGGAACATGTATACTCCATGTATTGAATGAATTGAATGAACTCAATGAAGTTGGCACTATGCACCCTTCATAGACTCTTTAGTCTGGCCTCTCACCCAGGGGCTCTCCAGCATGGTTCAACCCACCAGGACACACTCCTGCCTTAACAGGAGTGTGCACTGATGGGTAGAACCAAGCTGGAGAGTCCCTGGGATCACAGAGGCACGCAAGCCTGTTTCTAATATAAGCCTGCTTCCAATAAAGTCCTGGTACCCTCTGCAGTTGAGGTAAATAAAGGCCCGAGCCAATATTAGAGGAAATACGGTACGCAAATAATAAACAACAAGACATACTGAATCATTCAATAACAGTAAAACCACTTGCAGCAGTCTCAGAGACTAACAGACAGTGCAACAGTACCATCAAGTGACGACATTAGAAAACAACAAGACATGTTGAATCATTCAATCAACAAGGATAAATAAACTTGATAAAGACACAGAAGAAAATAGAGAAATAAATTGCAATGAAATGAGTCATTGTCTTTATCATAAGGCTACCAAAAATACTACCTTTTTTATTATTTTATTATTTTTGTACTGTGATGTTGCTGTATATTTACAGCAACTTTTATAATGAAAAACTGTCTGGAACATGTATACTCCATGTATTGAATGAATTGAATTATCTCAATAAAGTTGGCACTATCCACCCTTCGTAGGCTCTTTAGTCTGGCCTCTCACCCAGGGGCTCTCCAGCATGGTTCAACCCACCAGCACACATTACTGGCTTAACAAACAGGAATGTGCACTGGTGAGTAGAACCATGCTGGAGAGTCCCTGGGATCACAGTGGCACGCAAGCCTCCACGCCACGTCAAGGCAGAGTCCGTGTGGAGGTTTTTTTTTTTGTTGTTTTTTTTTGTTGTTTTTTTTTTTTTTTTTTTTAAACCAAAGAAAAAAATATTTGCTGCCACTTCTGGTGAACAAATAATAAACCAAAAACACAAACAAAGAACTATTTACAAAGATGTCCCTGGACTAGGCTACACAAGGATGAGTAGCCTACTCATCCAGCCAGTCCAGGTCCAGTCCCTCTCCTTGGAAGGATGTCCTTCTGACGCCGTAATCGAACTTCAGCTCAGTGTCCACTGTGATGTTCCGCAGCGCCTTGAAGAGGATGACATCCCTGTCCTCTCCATCTATGTTAAGTTTATAGTGAAGTGGCTTCAGGTTGGCCATCTTGGCAGAATGGTTGATCCTTCTGCCAACAGTGTCTGCATTGGGATGGCACTCGCAGGGAAAGGTCTGGGCATCAATGCAGAGCTCCCTCTGCCCATCCTTGAAGAAATACAGGTACCCCGGCTCATTCTCTAGGTCCTGCATCATGGCCTTCCCCTGGGCGGCAGTGATGACCTTGCCATGGTAGTCGCAGACAATGTCATCTTTGGAAAAGGGCTGGGTTGCAACTACTCCTGTTATCAAGAGAACATGAAACTTTGAGTTAGATCAAAATAACAACTAAAGAAACATTACAGGTTGGCAAACTTTTCAATATTTTTTGTTCTGGGTGGTTAGGCCAAAATGCTAAAATGCTCATTTAAGTAACAATAACAACAATATAGTAACATTAACAATATTTTCTCCCCTTACAAGAAAAATTAAATGTATTCTTACCTAGCCCTTTCTCTACACCAAAGTTCTTGATGGCCAGGCCTCTCCAAGTCTGTTGAGACACATTGTCGAGGATGACCTCGTCAGTCTCAACGGTGACTTTGGTCTTGTCTGGTTTCCACAGCTTGACAAGGTCCTCCGGCGCTGGATAGTTGGCCTTCCACCCCTCCTTCTCAATCATTTTTGCCACCTTCCCGACTGATGGTGCCCGGTTATGACAGTTTGCTGAAAGACAGAATAAAATAACTTCAGTCATGCGAGTAATTTGTCACAGTAAATACATTGCCACGTTTGAGTGATTTATTGATTTGGTAGTCAATGTTGTATTTATGGATTGGAGTACTTACACAGCAGATATTCCTGTCTCTGGGCATACTGCATGGCTCGCCACCTGTCATAATGGGCACGGTGTTCGGGAAACCCTGCTTCGACCCGTTGCCGTTTCGCTGGTGGCTGGCCGTCTCTTGTGACCGGGAATGCTTTGAGAAAGCCAGAAAAGTCTTTCCCTGAAGTCTGGGCCTCCGTGCTTGGTGGAGGGGAAGTCAGCTGGGTGTCAGAGGAAGAGCTGTAAAATGAAGGAAAATATGGGTTAAATTATTACCAATTAGGACAACTTGGTAAACAACTGTCAGATGTAATTGTGATGTGTTGTGTCCGTGTGAGATGAAGAAACCTACCGTACTGACTCCGTCTCAGCAGCCCTTTGGACCTCCTGGCTGGTGGCAGGTTCCACGCCGTAGCTGCGGTAAGAAAATGTGACATGAAATGTTAATTGTGATATGGTTGTGTCTGATAATAGGGTAAAATATAAGAAAGTGTTAACATGTGTACACAACATGTACACATCAGCACATGTATTTATGTAGGTACATACCTGTTGTGGAGGCGATTTACATCATTTGCGACACGAACAGGTTTGCCACTGCAGGACAGGAAAAAGTGGTCACAGTGACCGCTAATGTGTTCATGCCTGATGTACTGGTAGTACACCTGGAACCACTGTGGGAACAAGAAAGACAATTACTTGACTGTAAAACATTGTAAGCAATATACTTTGTAGCACTTTGTATCATACTAAAACATCAATGGTAAGCAAATGTGTCTGCTAAAGAACTTACAGCTTCCTCCTCCTGTGTCAAGGTAAGTGAGCCAAACACAACCTGGTCACCATGTTGTTTTCTGTTGACCCACTCTGACACCTGGAAAACAATGAAAAAAGAAAATGTATTAATGCATACATTTCCAAATAACCGTTACAGCATATAATGGGGACAAACTCCTTCAAGCTGTTCAAATAGATGCACTTACAGTCATGCCTTCCACAACAGCTGGGTGCAGAAAGTGACGCAACACCATGACCGCTTCCAAGTAGTAGCGGTATGATGTCTTGTCACTTCTGGAGATGTTGGGGTCAGACTCGTTCAACTTCCTGAAGATTTTCAGGAAGTCTGCCCTCGCAACCTCCAAAATTTTCTGGCACTCTGCAATGCTGCGTGAGCCCTCCGTATATCTAGATGTAAAAAAAAATAGAGAAAAAGAGAGACAGGTTATTAAAAACACCACACTCAGGACTGTAGTAGTAAACAACAATAACAGTAATAATAGTAATAATAATAGGACAATACAGAATGAATAGTAAAGGCACAAATTTACCTCTTTTTGCGTTTTGCAGAGGTGGTAGTGGAGGTGGAGGCGATGGAGGTGGAGGCGGCGGAGGTGGAGGCGGCGGAGGTGGAGGCGGCAGCGGCGGAGGTGGAGGCGGAGGCGGAGGCGGCAGTGGCGGCGGTGGAGGCGGCAGTGGAGGTGGAGGCGGCGGAGGTGGAGGCGGCAGTGGCGGCGGTGGAGGTGGAGGCGGCGGTGGAGGTGGAGGCGGCAGTGGCGGCGGTGGAGGTGGAGGCGGCGGAGGCGGAGGCGGCAGCGATGGCAGTTGTGGTGGCGGTGGCAGCATCACCTGCAGCGTCCATTTCATGGGGCATGTTGGTGATGAAAAAACCACGGCCAATAAGCTCCTTCACCATCACCAGACGAGATGGCTCGTGGGGCAGGATCTCAACCAACTTATTGTAGTCCCAGGTCCTGTTGGCCCAGATCCACTCCCGGGATGATGCCTTTGCCCTCTGCACCTCAGCCATCACTTCTTTTGGCGTGCTGTTTCTCATGCAGGCCCTTGTCAGATGCACAGAGATGTTGTGCTGTGGCTTGTGGCACAGCAAACAATGCACCACGTTGCGATCAGCAGACCTTCAAGATAATGACAAAAAGATAGACATTTATAATAGTGAAATAAGGAACTCTTAAGCTCAAAATGCAGAAAAATTCCACTGAAGGAAACACCAATAACACAAGCAAATCTTACTAAAGTCTTACCTCCTCTGAGCTTGTTCAGCCATTCTCAAAGCAGTTAAGCAAACAAGCAAGCAAAAAGCTAGCAAAAAATCAGGCAAACGCAGGAACAGAGTAGGTGTCTTGTCAAAAAACACAGTGGAGTGCACTGAATTTACCCCTTGTATTTATAGCAAAAAATCTACCAACCACCCATATTGTGATGTCATGATAGCTGTACTTGGAATGAACCAATCACCTTCATTGAAAGCCACTTTCAGGTGAGATGGGGTTGGGCCATTTCTCAGGCAATGGGGGGCTCTGAAGTAATTTGCATGATGGAAAAACAACTTGCCAGTGAAATCTGTTTAAAATGGTTAAAATGTTTTTGTGTCACTTTATTGGATTATCTACTTCTCCTTTTGTACAAAATTAGACAGTAATAATTAGACAATAATAGAAAAAAAGAATCAAGGAGCTCATTGAGTCAAACACATTTACATTTCAGCCATTTAAAAGATAAGGACTTTAACAAGTAATGCAGTCTGTCTGAATATTGAACACAATTAAAGACATATAAACATGTCACAGTTTGTAGTCATTTTGGTGTGCAAAAGCTGACTTTTTTCATTTGACTAATGTTGAGATGGGAGGAAATGCGCCGACTGTGGTGAAGTTCCCCTACTTGCAACCTTTTTGTTTTTTTCAGTTTTGCAGGCCTTTACGAACATGGAAAACTCCATATTCACCTCCAAAGCACATGCAATGATAGGAGGAGGCCAGAATGAGTATTTTGAGGTACAGTTTGTCCCATACTGATGTAATTTTTGCTTGTAGGAGGTGATTTTCTTATTTTACCCATGTTGAATTTGGGGGGAAAAAGGCATTGTCCACACCAATACTGATGTTTCTCCCCCGTGTCCAACCTACAATCAGCGGCCGACCAATTCACACTTTACCGTGCATTGTTTTTAGGAATGTCGCATTTCTATCAGGTGAAATGGGGTTGGGGGGTGCTCTGAAGTAATTTGCATGATGGAAAAACAACTTGCCAGTGAACTCTGTTTAACATGGTTAAAATGTTTTTGTGTCACTTTATTGGATTATCTACTTCTCCTTTTGTACAAAATGAGACAATAATAATTAGACAATAATAGAAAAAAAGAATCAAGGAGCTCATTGAGTCAAACACATTTACATTTCAGCCATTTAAAAGATAAGGACTTTAACAAGTAATGCAGTCTGTCTGAATATTGAACACAATTAAAGACATATAAACATGTCACAGTTTGTAGTCATTTTGGTGTGCAAAAGCTGACTTTTTTCATTTGACTAATGTTGAGATGGGAGGAAATGCGCCGACTGTGGTGAAGTTCCCCTACTTGCAACCTTTTTGTTTTTTTCAGTTTTGCAGGCCTTTACGAACATGGAAAACTCCATATTCACATCCAAAGCACATGCAATGATAGGAGGAGGCCAGAAAGAGTATTTTGAGGTACAGTTTGTCCCATACTGATGTAATTTTTGCTTGTAGGAGGTGATTTTCTTATTTTACCCATGTTGAATTTGGGGGGAAAAAGGCATTGTCCGCACCAATACTGATGTTTCTCCCCCGTGTCCAACCTACAATCAGCGGCCGACCAATTCACACTTTACCGTGCATTGTTTTTAGGAATGTCGCATTTCTATCAGGTGAGATGGGGTTGGGGGGGGGGCTCTGAAGTAATTTGCATGATGGAAAAACAACTTGCCAGTGAACTCTGTTTAAAATGGTTAAAATGTTTTTGTGTCACTTTATTGGATTATCTACTTCTCCTTTTGTACAAAATTAGACAGTAATAATTAGACAATAATAGAAAAAAAGAATCAAGGAGCTCATTAAGTCAAATAAATTTACATTTCAGCCATTTAAAAGATAAGGACTTTAACAAGTAATGCAGTCTGTCTGAATATTGAACACAATTAAAGACATATAAACTATCTGCAAGGTTCCTTGCTTGAGTGGGTGAAGGGTGTGGTGATAACATGATAAACATGTCACAGTTTGTAGTCATTTTGGGTGCAGGGGTCGAGGAGGTTGATGGTTGCCTTGCAAAGGCTATAAACTAAATATAGGCACAGTACCAGTTGTATTTTTATATTCAGTTTTTGGCTTTTCAGTGTTTTGATGCAGCGCAGACAGATTCGTAATGTAGGTGGGCCCTCACTCGACATCTCTGCCACGTGCACTGTTGTATAAGTTGTATACGTTTTCAGTTCATCTCTGCGACGTGGACTGTTTGTCCACTGTTGTTGTATAAGTTGTTTATTGTTGTTTGTTTACTAAGAGTTTTCAACCAAAAAAACCAACTGTTAGACCTAGTCTATGAGCACGTTTTGGTTGGTGCCTATTTGCAATGACATTTTTCCAGAACTTTCCTAAGGGTTTTGTGTGGGCTAGGCTAGGGAACAAGGATGATAACCAGGTTGATGCCGGCATCATCCTCTTATAACGCCCGAACTGTAAGTGGTACAGCCAGGAAATTCGGTGTGCGTGATCGTCTCTTCCCACTGCGCGTGTGTGTTAGGTTTGGTTTAGAACTCTTTAGTCTGGCCTCTCACCCAGGGGCTCTCCAGCATGGTTCAACCCACCGGGACACACTCCTGCCTTAACAAACAGGAGTGTGCACTGATGGGTAGAACCATGCTGGAGAGTCCCTGGGATCACAGAGGCACGCAAGCCTCCACGCCACGTCAAGGCAGAGTCCGTGTGGAGGTTTTTTTTTTTTTTATGAACAATGAACTATGAACTGTTTTTTTTACGAACAATGAACTATGAACTCTTTTTTACAAACAACTATGAACAGGGATGTTAACCAGCATGATGCCGGCATCATCCTCTTATAACGGCCGAACCGTAAGTGGTACAGCCAGGAAATTCGGTGTGCGTGCTGGTCTCTTCCCACTGCGCCTGTGTGTTAGGTTTGGCAGCCCTAGCTTCTTCCTTTGGTATAGCTGCCATAGACTCCCCATTCAAAAATGGAGGCTAAATCTGACAAAGTGCCCACTTCAGGATGATTCATTGTCGAATAACTTTTTTTCTGAAGGTCGGAGAGACCTGGGACCAAGGCGCATGTATAGGATGTCGGGCAAGCCCGACACGCCAGTCTTGGCCCCGAGTCTCTACGAGCTTCGGTTCGGGAGATACCGCTTTTGCACCAATAGTGGTGCGTGCCTCCAAGGTTCGCAAGAATCCAACGTCCCAGCCAAATTGAATAACTTTTGATAGGAAGGTCATACAAAGGTGGGAGTTGGTGCGTTGGGCTCGTCTGGTTATTGCGGCCACTCTTGATGTGGGTTGGGCGGGGCTTATTAGGGCTAGGTTGGGTTTAGGTTACAGGTAAGGGGATGATAACAAGGATCAGTTGGTTGAGGCTCAGTTATCCTTGAATAACTTTTTTTCTGAAGGTCGGAGAGACCTGGGACCAAGGTGCATGTATAGGATGTCGGGCAAGCCCGACACGCCAGTCTTGGCCCCGAGTCTCTACGAGCTTCGGTTCGGGAGATACCGCTTTTGCACCAATAGTGGTGCGTGCCTCCAAGGTTCGCAAGAATCCAACGTCCCAGCCAAATTGCACAAAGTGGCAAGTCCAAAATCCTCCCCCCAGAAAGTGTCTAGGAGCAGGTTTCAGGCCATTTGGAGTCGACTGGGAAATGTTTGTAGTGAATTTCTTTTTGTGTCTCTAGTATGGGTTTTGCACTTGGGTTATGGACTGAATTGTGACTTTGTTGGGTTCAGGCACGGGGAAGTGTGTGTGACTAGGTTGGGTTCAGGCACGGGGAAGGGAGTGTGACTCGGTTGGGTTCAGGCACCGGGAAGGGAGTGTGACTTGGTTGGGCTCAGGTACCGGGAAGGGAGTGTGACTTGGTTGGGTTCAGGCACCGGGAAGGGAGTGGTTGAGGTTATAGAGTTTGGGCCTGTGTCAGGTCTAACAACGGTAGCAGAGGAGACCCATGGAGTAGTTAAGTGTCATCAGTGGAACAGCTAAGTGTCACCCATGGAGCAGGCAAGTGATATGCTCTTGTACATTAGGACTCTTTAGTCTGGCCTCTCACCCAGGGGCTCTCCAGCATGGTTCAACCCACCGGGACACACTCCTGCCTTAACAGGAGTGTGCACTGATGGGTAGAACCATGCTGGAGAGTCCCTGGGATCACAGAGGCACGCAAGCCCCCACGCCACGTCAAGGCAGAGTCCGTGTGGGGGGGGGAAATGATTATTCTTTTTTTAAAAACAAAAGAAAAAACAATGTGCTGCCTCTCCTTCTGGAGGACTTATGCAAAAAACAAACAGGAGAAAAAACAATGTGCTGCCTCTTCTTCTGGAGGACTTATGCAAAACATAAACAGGAGAAAAAACAATGTGCTGCCTCTTCTTCTGGAGGACTTATGCAAAGAATAAACAACAAGACATACTGAATCATTCAATAACAGTAAAACCACTAGCAGCAGTCTCAGAGACTAACAGACAGTGCAACAGTGCCATCAAGTGACGACATTAGAAAACAGCAAGACATGTTGAATCATTCAATCAACAAGGATGACTAAACTTGATAAAGACACAGAAGAAAATAGAGAAATCAATTGCAATGAAATGAGTCATTGTCTTTATCACAAGGGTACCAAAAATAATATGTTTGAGGGACATGGAAAAGTCTTGCCTAATATTTACTGTGAAGGTTAAACTATTGCAATTGTGCCCACTGTGGAAGTTTTGAGGTAAGAAATGATGTCTGAATGCCCGTGCTGACAAGACTTGTTTATGGAGATTAGAAAGGTTATTAATTAGGAAGCTGACCTTGTAATTGTATAGTAAGACATGTCAGACCACCAATGACGATGTATACGACGTCCCTTGTTATTTTTGTATTAATTTACTGTGATTATTACACTGTGAAGTATATTTACAGCAACTTTTATAATGAAAGACTGTCTGGAACATGTATACTCCATGTATTGAATGAATTGAATGAACTCAATGAAGTTGGCACTATGCACCCTTCATAGACTCTTTAGTCTGGCCTCTCACCCAGGGGCTCTCCAGCATGGTTCAACCCACCAGGACACACTCCTGCCTTAACAGGAGTGTGCACTGATGGGTAGAACCAAGCTGGAGAGTCCCTGGGATCACAGAGGCACGCAAGCCTGTTTCTAATATAAGCCTGCTTCCAATAAAGTCCTGGTACCCTCTGCAGTTGAGGTAAATAAAGGCCCGAGCCAATATTAGAGGAAATACGGTACGCAAATAATAAACAACAAGACATACTGAATCATTCAATAACAGTAAAACCACTTGCAGCAGTCTCAGAGACTAACAGACAGTGCAACAGTACCATCAAGTGACGACATTAGAAAACAACAAGACATGTTGAATCATTCAATCAACAAGGATAAATAAACTTGATAAAGACACAGAAGAAAATAGAGAAATAAATTGCAATGAAATGAGTCATTGTCTTTATCATAAGGCTACCAAAAATACTACCTTTTTCATTATTTTATTATTTTTGTACTGTGATGTTGCTGTATATTTACAGCAACTTTTATAATGAAAAACTGTCTGGAACATGTATACTCCATGTATTGAATGAATTGAATTATCTCAATAAAGTTGGCACTATCCACCCTTCGTAGGCTCTTTAGTCTGGCCTCTCACCCAGGGGCTCTCCAGCATGGTTCAACCCACCAGCACACATTACTGGCTTAACAAACAGGAATGTGCACTGGTGAGTAGAACCATGCTGGAGAGTCCCTGGGATCACAGTGGCACGCAAGCCTCCACGCCACGTCAAGGCAGAGTCCGTGTGGAGGTTTTTTTTTTTTTTTTTTTTTTTTGTTGTTGTTTTTTTTTTTTTTTTTTTTAAACCAAAGAAAAAAATATTTGCTGCCACTTCTGGTGAACAAATAATAAACCAAAAACACAAACAAAGAACTATTTACAAAGATGTCCCTGGACTAGGCTACACAAGGATGAGTAGCCTACTCATCCAGCCAGTCCAGGTCCAGTCCCTCTCCTTGGAAGGATGTCCTTCTGACGCCGTAATCGAACTTCAGCTCAGTGTCCACTGTGATGTTCCGCAGCGCCTTGAAGAGGATGACATCCCTGTCCTCTCCATCTATGTTAAGTTTATAGTGAAGTGGCTTCAGGTTGGCCATCTTGGCAGAATGGTTGATCCTTCTGCCAACAGTGTCTGCATTGGGATGGCACTCGCAGGGAAAGGTCTGGGCATCAATGCAGAGCTCCCTCTGCCCATCCTTGAAGAAATACAGGTACCCCGGCTCATTCTCTAGGTCCTGCATCATGGCCTTCCCCTGGGCGGCAGTGATGACCTTGCCATGGTAGTCGCAGACAATGTCATCTTTGGAAAAGGGCTGGGTTGCAACTACTCCTGTTATCAAGAGAACATGAAACTTTGAGTTAGATCAAAATAACAACTAAAGAAACATTACAGGTTGGCAAACTTTTCAATATTTTTTGTTCTGGGTGGTTAGGCCAAAATGCTAAAATGCTCATTTAAGTAACAATAACAACAATATAGTAACATTAACAATATTTTCTCCCCTTACAAGAAAAATTAAATGTATTCTTACCTAGCCCTTTCTCTACACCAAAGTTCTTGATGGCCAGGCCTCTCCAAGTCTGTTGAGACACATTGTCGAGGATGACCTCGTCAGTCTCAACGGTGACTTTGGTCTTGTCTGGTTTCCACAGCTTGACAAGGTCCTCCGGCGCTGGATAGTTGGCCTTCCACCCCTCCTTCTCAATCATTTTTGCCACCTTCCCGACTGATGGTGCCCGGTTATGACAGTTTGCTGAAAGACAGAATAAAATAACTTCAGTCATGCGAGTAATTTGTCACAGTAAATACATTGCCACGTTTGAGTGATTTATTGATTTGGTAGTCAATGTTGTATTTATGGATTGGAGTACTTACACAGCAGATATTCCTGTCTCTGGGCATACTGCATGGCTCGCCACCTGTCATAATGGGCACGGTGTTCGGGAAACCCTGCTTCGACCCGTTGCCGTTTCGCTGGTGGCTGGCCGTCTCTTGTGACCGGGAATGCTTTGAGAAAGCCAGAAAAGTCTTTCCCTGAAGTCTGGGCCTCCGTGCTTGGTGGAGGGGAAGTCAGCTGGGTGTCAGAGGAAGAGCTGTAAAATGAAGGAAAATATGGGTTAAATTATTACCAATTAGGACAACTTGGTAAACAACTGTCAGATGTAATTGTGATGTGTTGTGTCCGTGTGAGATGAAGAAACCTACCGTACTGACTCCGTCTCAGCAGCCCTTTGGACCTCCTGGCTGGTGGCAGGTTCCACGCCGTAGCTGCGGTAAGAAAATGTGACATGAAATGTTAATTGTGATATGGTTGTGTCTGATAATAGGGTAAAATATAAGAAAGTGTTAACATGTGTACACAACATGTACACATCAGCACATGTATTTATGTAGGTACATACCTGTTGTGGAGGCGATTTACATCATTTGCGACACGAACAGGTTTGCCACTGCAGGACAGGAAAAAGTGGTCACAGTGACCGCTAATGTGTTCATGCCTGATGTACTGGTAGTACACCTGGAACCACTGTGGGAACAAGAAAGACAATTACTTGACTGTAAAACATTGTAAGCAATATACTTTGTAGCACTTTGTATCATACTAAAACATCAATGGTAAGCAAATGTGTCTGCTAAAGAACTTACAGCTTCCTCCTCCTGTGTCAAGGTAAGTGAGCCAAACACAACCTGGTCACCATGTTGTTTTCTGTTGACCCACTCTGACACCTGGAAAACAATGAAAAAAGAAAATGTATTAATGCATACATTTCCAAATAACCGTTACAGCATATAATGGGGACAAACTCCTTCAAGCTGTTCAAATAGATGCACTTACAGTCATGCCTTCCACAACAGCTGGGTGCAGAAAGTGACGCAACACCATGACCGCTTCCAAGTAGTAGCGGTATGATGTCTTGTCACTTCTGGAGATGTTGGGGTCAGACTCGTTCAACTTCCTGAAGATTTTCAGGAAGTCTGCCCTCGCAACCTCCAAAATTTTCTGGCACTCTGCAATGCTGCGTGAGCCCTCCGTATATCTAGATGTAAAAAAAAATAGAGAAAAAGAGAGACAGGTTATTAAAAACACCACACTCAGGACTGTAGTAGTAAACAACAATAACAGTAATAATAGTAATAATAATAGGACAATACAGAATGAATAGTAAAGGCACAAATTTACCTCTTTTTGCGTTTTGCAGAGGTGGTAGTGGAGGTGGAGGCGATGGAGGTGGAGGCGGCGGAGGTGGAGGCGGCGGAGGTGGAGGCGGCAGCGGCGGAGGTGGAGGCGGAGGCGGAGGCGGCAGTGGCGGCGGTGGAGGCGGCAGTGGAGGTGGAGGCGGCGGAGGTGGAGGCGGCAGTGGCGGCGGTGGAGGTGGAGGCGGCGGTGGAGGTGGAGGCGGCAGTGGCGGCGGTGGAGGTGGAGGCGGCGGAGGCGGAGGCGGCAGCGATGGCAGTTGTGGTGGCGGTGGCAGCATCACCTGCAGCGTCCATTTCATGGGGCATGTTGGTGATGAAAAAACCACGGCCAATAAGCTCCTTCACCATCACCAGACGAGATGGCTCGTGGGGCAGGATCTCAACCAACTTATTGTAGTCCCAGGTCCTGTTGGCCCAGATCCACTCCCGGGATGATGCCTTTGCCCTCTGCACCTCAGCCATCACTTCTTTTGGCGTGCTGTTTCTCATGCAGGCCCTTGTCAGATGCACAGAGATGTTGTGCTGTGGCTTGTGGCACAGCAAACAATGCACCACGTTGCGATCAGCAGACCTTCAAGATAATGACAAAAAGATAGACATTTATAATAGTGAAATAAGGAACTCTTAAGCTCAAAATGCAGAAAAATTCCACTGAAGGAAACACCAATAACACAAGCAAATCTTACTAAAGTCTTACCTCCTCTGAGCTTGTTCAGCCATTCTCAAAGCAGTTAAGCAAACAAGCAAGCAAAAAGCTAGCAAAAAATCAGGCAAACGCAGGAACAGAGTAGGTGTCTTGTCAAAAAACACAGTGGAGTGCACTGAATTTACCCCTTGTATTTATAGCAAAAAATCTACCAACCACCCATATTGTGATGTCATGATAGCTGTACTTGGAATGAACCAATCACCTTCATTGAAAGCCACTTTCAGGTGAGATGGGGTTGGGCCATTTCTCAGGCAATGGGGGGCTCTGAAGTAATTTGCATGATGGAAAAACAACTTGCCAGTGAAATCTGTTTAAAATGGTTAAAATGTTTTTGTGTCACTTTATTGGATTATCTACTTCTCCTTTTGTACAAAATTAGACAGTAATAATTAGACAATAATAGAAAAAAAGAATCAAGGAGCTCATTGAGTCAAACACATTTACATTTCAGCCATTTAAAAGATAAGGACTTTAACAAGTAATGCAGTCTGTCTGAATATTGAACACAATTAAAGACATATAAACATGTCACAGTTTGTAGTCATTTTGGTGTGCAAAAGCTGACTTTTTTCATTTGACTAATGTTGAGATGGGAGGAAATGCGCCGACTGTGGTGAAGTTCCCCTACTTGCAACCTTTTTGTTTTTTTCAGTTTTGCAGGCCTTTACGAACATGGAAAACTCCATATTCACCTCCAAAGCACATGCAATGATAGGAGGAGGCCAGAATGAGTATTTTGAGGTACAGTTTGTCCCATACTGATGTAATTTTTGCTTGTAGGAGGTGATTTTCTTATTTTACCCATGTTGAATTTGGGGGGAAAAAGGCATTGTCCACACCAATACTGATGTTTCTCCCCCGTGTCCAACCTACAATCAGCGGCCGACCAATTCACACTTTACCGTGCATTGTTTTTAGGAATGTCGCATTTCTATCAGGTGAAATGGGGTTGGGGGGTGCTCTGAAGTAATTTGCATGATGGAAAAACAACTTGCCAGTGAACTCTGTTTAACATGGTTAAAATGTTTTTGTGTCACTTTATTGGATTATCTACTTCTCCTTTTGTACAAAATGAGACAATAATAATTAGACAATAATAGAAAAAAAGAATCAAGGAGCTCATTGAGTCAAACACATTTACATTTCAGCCATTTAAAAGATAAGGACTTTAACAAGTAATGCAGTCTGTCTGAATATTGAACACAATTAAAGACATATAAACATGTCACAGTTTGTAGTCATTTTGGTGTGCAAAAGCTGACTTTTTTCATTTGACTAATGTTGAGATGGGAGGAAATGCGCCGACTGTGGTGAAGTTCCCCTACTTGCAACCTTTTTGTTTTTTTCAGTTTTGCAGGCCTTTACGAACATGGAAAACTCCATATTCACATCCAAAGCACATGCAATGATAGGAGGAGGCCAGAAAGAGTATTTTGAGGTACAGTTTGTCCCATACTGATGTAATTTTTGCTTGTAGGAGGTGATTTTCTTATTTTACCCATGTTGAATTTGGGGGGAAAAAGGCATTGTCCGCACCAATACTGATGTTTCTCCCCCGTGTCCAACCTACAATCAGCGGCCGACCAATTCACACTTTACCGTGCATTGTTTTTAGGAATGTCGCATTTCTATCAGGTGAGATGGGGTTGGGGGGGGGGCTCTGAAGTAATTTGCATGATGGAAAAACAACTTGCCAGTGAACTCTGTTTAAAATGGTTAAAATGTTTTTGTGTCACTTTATTGGATTATCTACTTCTCCTTTTGTACAAAATTAGACAGTAATAATTAGACAATAATAGAAAAAAAGAATCAAGGAGCTCATTAAGTCAAATAAATTTACATTTCAGCCATTTAAAAGATAAGGACTTTAACAAGTAATGCAGTCTGTCTGAATATTGAACACAATTAAAGACATATAAACTATCTGCAAGGTTCCTTGCTTGAGTGGGTGAAGGGTGTGGTGATAACATGATAAACATGTCACAGTTTGTAGTCATTTTGGGTGCAGGGGTCGAGGAGGTTGATGGTTGCCTTGCAAAGGCTATAAACTAAATATAGGCACAGTACCAGTTGTATTTTTATATTCAGTTTTTGGCTTTTCAGTGTTTTGATGCAGCGCAGACAGATTCGTAATGTAGGTGGGCCCTCACTCGACATCTCTGCCACGTGCACTGTTGTATAAGTTGTATACGTTTTCAGTTCATCTCTGCGACGTGGACTGTTTGTCCACTGTTGTTGTATAAGTTGTTTATTGTTGTTTGTTTACTAAGAGTTTTCAACCAAAAAAACCAACTGTTAGACCTAGTCTATGAGCACGTTTTGGTTGGTGCCTATTTGCAATGACATTTTTCCAGAACTTTCCTAAGGGTTTTGTGTGGGCTAGGCTAGGGAACAAGGATGATAACCAGGTTGATGCCGGCATCATCCTCTTATAACGCCCGAACTGTAAGTGGTACAGCCAGGAAATTCGGTGTGCGTGATCGTCTCTTCCCACTGCGCGTGTGTGTTAGGTTTGGTTTAGAACTCTTTAGTCTGGCCTCTCACCCAGGGGCTCTCCAGCATGGTTCAACCCACCGGGACACACTCCTGCCTTAACAAACAGGAGTGTGCACTGATGGGTAGAACCATGCTGGAGAGTCCCTGGGATCACAGAGGCACGCAAGCCTCCACGCCACGTCAAGGCAGAGTCCGTGTGGAGGTTTTTTTTTTTTTTATGAACAATGAACTATGAACTGTTTTTTTTACGAACAATGAACTATGAACTCTTTTTTACAAACAACTATGAACAGGGATGTTAACCAGCATGATGCCGGCATCATCCTCTTATAACGGCCGAACCGTAAGTGGTACAGCCAGGAAATTCGGTGTGCGTGCTGGTCTCTTCCCACTGCGCCTGTGTGTTAGGTTTGGCAGCCCTAGCTTCTTCCTTTGGTATAGCTGCCATAGACTCCCCATTCAAAAATGGAGGCTAAATCTGACAAAGTGCCCACTTCAGGATGATTCATTGTCGAATAACTTTTTTTCTGAAGGTCGGAGAGACCTGGGACCAAGGCGCATGTATAGGATGTCGGGCAAGCCCGACACGCCAGTCTTGGCCCCGAGTCTCTACGAGCTTCGGTTCGGGAGATACCGCTTTTGCACCAATAGTGGTGCGTGCCTCCAAGGTTCGCAAGAATCCAACGTCCCAGCCAAATTGAATAACTTTTGATAGGAAGGTCATACAAAGGTGGGAGTTGGTGCGTTGGGCTCGTCTGGTTATTGCGGCCACTCTTGATGTGGGTTGGGCGGGGCTTATTAGGGCTAGGTTGGGTTTAGGTTACAGGTAAGGGGATGATAACAAGGATCAGTTGGTTGAGGCTCAGTTATCCTTGAATAACTTTTTTTCTGAAGGTCGGAGAGACCTGGGACCAAGGTGCATGTATAGGATGTCGGGCAAGCCCGACACGCCAGTCTTGGCCCCGAGTCTCTACGAGCTTCGGTTCGGGAGATACCGCTTTTGCACCAATAGTGGTGCGTGCCTCCAAGGTTCGCAAGAATCCAACGTCCCAGCCAAATTGCACAAAGTGGCAAGTCCAAAATCCTCCCCCCAGAAAGTGTCTAGGAGCAGGTTTCAGGCCATTTGGAGTCGACTGGGAAATGTTTGTAGTGAATTTCTTTTTGTGTCTCTAGTATGGGTTTTGCACTTGGGTTATGGACTGAATTGTGACTTTGTTGGGTTCAGGCACGGGGAAGTGTGTGTGACTAGGTTGGGTTCAGGCACGGGGAAGGGAGTGTGACTCGGTTGGGTTCAGGCACCGGGAAGGGAGTGTGACTTGGTTGGGCTCAGGTACCGGGAAGGGAGTGTGACTTGGTTGGGTTCAGGCACCGGGAAGGGAGTGGTTGAGGTTATAGAGTTTGGGCCTGTGTCAGGTCTAACAACGGTAGCAGAGGAGACCCATGGAGTAGTTAAGTGTCATCAGTGGAACAGCTAAGTGTCACCCATGGAGCAGGCAAGTGATATGCTCTTGTACATTAGGACTCTTTAGTCTGGCCTCTCACCCAGGGGCTCTCCAGCATGGTTCAACCCACCGGGACACACTCCTGCCTTAACAGGAGTGTGCACTGATGGGTAGAACCATGCTGGAGAGTCCCTGGGATCACAGAGGCACGCAAGCCCCCACGCCACGTCAAGGCAGAGTCCGTGTGGGGGGGGGAAATGATTATTCTTTTTTTAAAAACAAAAGAAAAAACAATGTGCTGCCTCTCCTTCTGGAGGACTTATGCAAAAAACAAACAGGAGAAAAAACAATGTGCTGCCTCTTCTTCTGGAGGACTTATGCAAAACATAAACAGGAGAAAAAACAATGTGCTGCCTCTTCTTCTGGAGGACTTATGCAAAGAATAAACAACAAGACATACTGAATCATTCAATAACAGTAAAACCACTAGCAGCAGTCTCAGAGACTAACAGACAGTGCAACAGTGCCATCAAGTGACGACATTAGAAAACAGCAAGACATGTTGAATCATTCAATCAACAAGGATGACTAAACTTGATAAAGACACAGAAGAAAATAGAGAAATCAATTGCAATGAAATGAGTCATTGTCTTTATCACAAGGGTACCAAAAATAATATGTTTGAGGGACATGGAAAAGTCTTGCCTAATATTTACTGTGAAGGTTAAACTATTGCAATTGTGCCCACTGTGGAAGTTTTGAGGTAAGAAATGATGTCTGAATGCCCGTGCTGACAAGACTTGTTTATGGAGATTAGAAAGGTTATTAATTAGGAAGCTGACCTTGTAATTGTATAGTAAGACATGTCAGACCACCAATGACGATGTATACGACGTCCCTTGTTATTTTTGTATTAATTTACTGTGATTATTACACTGTGAAGTATATTTACAGCAACTTTTATAATGAAAGACTGTCTGGAACATGTATACTCCATGTATTGAATGAATTGAATGAACTCAATGAAGTTGGCACTATGCACCCTT
Organism: Centroberyx gerrardi; assembly: GCF_048128805.1. Taxonomy (NCBI): domain Eukaryota; kingdom Metazoa; phylum Chordata; class Actinopteri; order Beryciformes; family Berycidae; genus Centroberyx; species Centroberyx gerrardi. The sequence continues at coordinate 38,677,181 of NC_135997.1, forward strand.
CATAGACTCTTTAGTCTGGCCTCTCACCCAGGGGCTCTCCAGCATGGTTCAACCCACCAGGACACACTCCTGCCTTAACAGGAGTGTGCACTGATGGGTAGAACCAAGCTGGAGAGTCCCTGGGATCACAGAGGCACGCAAGCCTGTTTCTAATATAAGCCTGCTTCCAATAAAGTCCTGGTACCCTCTGCAGTTGAGGTAAATAAAGGCCCGAGCCAATATTAGAGGAAATACGGTACGCAAATAATAAACAACAAGACATACTGAATCATTCAATAACAGTAAAACCACTTGCAGCAGTCTCAGAGACTAACAGACAGTGCAACAGTACCATCAAGTGACGACATTAGAAAACAACAAGACATGTTGAATCATTCAATCAACAAGGATAAATAAACTTGATAAAGACACAGAAGAAAATAGAGAAATAAATTGCAATGAAATGAGTCATTGTCTTTATCATAAGGCTACCAAAAATACTACCTTTTTCATTATTTTATTATTTTTGTACTGTGATGTTGCTGTATATTTACAGCAACTTTTATAATGAAAAACTGTCTGGAACATGTATACTCCATGTATTGAATGAATTGAATTATCTCAATAAAGTTGGCACTATCCACCCTTCGTAGGCTCTTTAGTCTGGCCTCTCACCCAGGGGCTCTCCAGCATGGTTCAACCCACCAGCACACATTACTGGCTTAACAAACAGGAATGTGCACTGGTGAGTAGAACCATGCTGGAGAGTCCCTGGGATCACAGTGGCACGCAAGCCTCCACGCCACGTCAAGGCAGAGTCCGTGTGGAGGTTTTTTTTTTTTTTTTTTTTTTTTGTTGTTGTTTTTTTTTTTTTTTTTTTTAAACCAAAGAAAAAAATATTTGCTGCCACTTCTGGTGAACAAATAATAAACCAAAAACACAAACAAAGAACTATTTACAAAGATGTCCCTGGACTAGGCTACACAAGGATGAGTAGCCTACTCATCCAGCCAGTCCAGGTCCAGTCCCTCTCCTTGGAAGGATGTCCTTCTGACGCCGTAATCGAACTTCAGCTCAGTGTCCACTGTGATGTTCCGCAGCGCCTTGAAGAGGATGACATCCCTGTCCTCTCCATCTATGTTAAGTTTATAGTGAAGTGGCTTCAGGTTGGCCATCTTGGCAGAATGGTTGATCCTTCTGCCAACAGTGTCTGCATTGGGATGGCACTCGCAGGGAAAGGTCTGGGCATCAATGCAGAGCTCCCTCTGCCCATCCTTGAAGAAATACAGGTACCCCGGCTCATTCTCTAGGTCCTGCATCATGGCCTTCCCCTGGGCGGCAGTGATGACCTTGCCATGGTAGTCGCAGACAATGTCATCTTTGGAAAAGGGCTGGGTTGCAACTACTCCTGTTATCAAGAGAACATGAAACTTTGAGTTAGATCAAAATAACAACTAAAGAAACATTACAGGTTGGCAAACTTTTCAATATTTTTTGTTCTGGGTGGTTAGGCCAAAATGCTAAAATGCTCATTTAAGTAACAATAACAACAATATAGTAACATTAACAATATTTTCTCCCCTTACAAGAAAAATTAAATGTATTCTTACCTAGCCCTTTCTCTACACCAAAGTTCTTGATGGCCAGGCCTCTCCAAGTCTGTTGAGACACATTGTCGAGGATGACCTCGTCAGTCTCAACGGTGACTTTGGTCTTGTCTGGTTTCCACAGCTTGACAAGGTCCTCCGGCGCTGGATAGTTGGCCTTCCACCCCTCCTTCTCAATCATTTTTGCCACCTTCCCGACTGATGGTGCCCGGTTATGACAGTTTGCTGAAAGACAGAATAAAATAACTTCAGTCATGCGAGTAATTTGTCACAGTAAATACATTGCCACGTTTGAGTGATTTATTGATTTGGTAGTCAATGTTGTATTTATGGATTGGAGTACTTACACAGCAGATATTCCTGTCTCTGGGCATACTGCATGGCTCGCCACCTGTCATAATGGGCACGGTGTTCGGGAAACCCTGCTTCGACCCGTTGCCGTTTCGCTGGTGGCTGGCCGTCTCTTGTGACCGGGAATGCTTTGAGAAAGCCAGAAAAGTCTTTCCCTGAAGTCTGGGCCTCCGTGCTTGGTGGAGGGGAAGTCAGCTGGGTGTCAGAGGAAGAGCTGTAAAATGAAGGAAAATATGGGTTAAATTATTACCAATTAGGACAACTTGGTAAACAACTGTCAGATGTAATTGTGATGTGTTGTGTCCGTGTGAGATGAAGAAACCTACCGTACTGACTCCGTCTCAGCAGCCCTTTGGACCTCCTGGCTGGTGGCAGGTTCCACGCCGTAGCTGCGGTAAGAAAATGTGACATGAAATGTTAATTGTGATATGGTTGTGTCTGATAATAGGGTAAAATATAAGAAAGTGTTAACATGTGTACACAACATGTACACATCAGCACATGTATTTATGTAGGTACATACCTGTTGTGGAGGCGATTTACATCATTTGCGACACGAACAGGTTTGCCACTGCAGGACAGGAAAAAGTGGTCACAGTGACCGCTAATGTGTTCATGCCTGATGTACTGGTAGTACACCTGGAACCACTGTGGGAACAAGAAAGACAATTACTTGACTGTAAAACATTGTAAGCAATATACTTTGTAGCACTTTGTATCATACTAAAACATCAATGGTAAGCAAATGTGTCTGCTAAAGAACTTACAGCTTCCTCCTCCTGTGTCAAGGTAAGTGAGCCAAACACAACCTGGTCACCATGTTGTTTTCTGTTGACCCACTCTGACACCTGGAAAACAATGAAAAAAGAAAATGTATTAATGCATACATTTCCAAATAACCGTTACAGCATATAATGGGGACAAACTCCTTCAAGCTGTTCAAATAGATGCACTTACAGTCATGCCTTCCACAACAGCTGGGTGCAGAAAGTGACGCAACACCATGACCGCTTCCAAGTAGTAGCGGTATGATGTCTTGTCACTTCTGGAGATGTTGGGGTCAGACTCGTTCAACTTCCTGAAGATTTTCAGGAAGTCTGCCCTCGCAACCTCCAAAATTTTCTGGCACTCTGCAATGCTGCGTGAGCCCTCCGTATATCTAGATGTAAAAAAAAATAGAGAAAAAGAGAGACAGGTTATTAAAAACACCACACTCAGGACTGTAGTAGTAAACAACAATAACAGTAATAATAGTAATAATAATAGGACAATACAGAATGAATAGTAAAGGCACAAATTTACCTCTTTTTGCGTTTTGCAGAGGTGGTAGTGGAGGTGGAGGCGATGGAGGTGGAGGCGGCGGAGGTGGAGGCGGCGGAGGTGGAGGCGGCAGCGGCGGAGGTGGAGGCGGAGGCGGAGGCGGCAGTGGCGGCGGTGGAGGCGGCAGTGGAGGTGGAGGCGGCGGAGGTGGAGGCGGCAGTGGCGGCGGTGGAGGTGGAGGCGGCGGTGGAGGTGGAGGCGGCAGTGGCGGCGGTGGAGGTGGAGGCGGCGGAGGCGGAGGCGGCAGCGATGGCAGTTGTGGTGGCGGTGGCAGCATCACCTGCAGCGTCCATTTCATGGGGCATGTTGGTGATGAAAAAACCACGGCCAATAAGCTCCTTCACCATCACCAGACGAGATGGCTCGTGGGGCAGGATCTCAACCAACTTATTGTAGTCCCAGGTCCTGTTGGCCCAGATCCACTCCCGGGATGATGCCTTTGCCCTCTGCACCTCAGCCATCACTTCTTTTGGCGTGCTGTTTCTCATGCAGGCCCTTGTCAGATGCACAGAGATGTTGTGCTGTGGCTTGTGGCACAGCAAACAATGCACCACGTTGCGATCAGCAGACCTTCAAGATAATGACAAAAAGATAGACATTTATAATAGTGAAATAAGGAACTCTTAAGCTCAAAATGCAGAAAAATTCCACTGAAGGAAACACCAATAACACAAGCAAATCTTACTAAAGTCTTACCTCCTCTGAGCTTGTTCAGCCATTCTCAAAGCAGTTAAGCAAACAAGCAAGCAAAAAGCTAGCAAAAAATCAGGCAAACGCAGGAACAGAGTAGGTGTCTTGTCAAAAAACACAGTGGAGTGCACTGAATTTACCCCTTGTATTTATAGCAAAAAATCTACCAACCACCCATATTGTGATGTCATGATAGCTGTACTTGGAATGAACCAATCACCTTCATTGAAAGCCACTTTCAGGTGAGATGGGGTTGGGCCATTTCTCAGGCAATGGGGGGCTCTGAAGTAATTTGCATGATGGAAAAACAACTTGCCAGTGAAATCTGTTTAAAATGGTTAAAATGTTTTTGTGTCACTTTATTGGATTATCTACTTCTCCTTTTGTACAAAATTAGACAGTAATAATTAGACAATAATAGAAAAAAAGAATCAAGGAGCTCATTGAGTCAAACACATTTACATTTCAGCCATTTAAAAGATAAGGACTTTAACAAGTAATGCAGTCTGTCTGAATATTGAACACAATTAAAGACATATAAACATGTCACAGTTTGTAGTCATTTTGGTGTGCAAAAGCTGACTTTTTTCATTTGACTAATGTTGAGATGGGAGGAAATGCGCCGACTGTGGTGAAGTTCCCCTACTTGCAACCTTTTTGTTTTTTTCAGTTTTGCAGGCCTTTACGAACATGGAAAACTCCATATTCACCTCCAAAGCACATGCAATGATAGGAGGAGGCCAGAATGAGTATTTTGAGGTACAGTTTGTCCCATACTGATGTAATTTTTGCTTGTAGGAGGTGATTTTCTTATTTTACCCATGTTGAATTTGGGGGGAAAAAGGCATTGTCCACACCAATACTGATGTTTCTCCCCCGTGTCCAACCTACAATCAGCGGCCGACCAATTCACACTTTACCGTGCATTGTTTTTAGGAATGTCGCATTTCTATCAGGTGAAATGGGGTTGGGGGGTGCTCTGAAGTAATTTGCATGATGGAAAAACAACTTGCCAGTGAACTCTGTTTAACATGGTTAAAATGTTTTTGTGTCACTTTATTGGATTATCTACTTCTCCTTTTGTACAAAATGAGACAATAATAATTAGACAATAATAGAAAAAAAGAATCAAGGAGCTCATTGAGTCAAACACATTTACATTTCAGCCATTTAAAAGATAAGGACTTTAACAAGTAATGCAGTCTGTCTGAATATTGAACACAATTAAAGACATATAAACATGTCACAGTTTGTAGTCATTTTGGTGTGCAAAAGCTGACTTTTTTCATTTGACTAATGTTGAGATGGGAGGAAATGCGCCGACTGTGGTGAAGTTCCCCTACTTGCAACCTTTTTGTTTTTTTCAGTTTTGCAGGCCTTTACGAACATGGAAAACTCCATATTCACATCCAAAGCACATGCAATGATAGGAGGAGGCCAGAAAGAGTATTTTGAGGTACAGTTTGTCCCATACTGATGTAATTTTTGCTTGTAGGAGGTGATTTTCTTATTTTACCCATGTTGAATTTGGGGGGAAAAAGGCATTGTCCACACCAATACTGATGTTTCTCCCCCGTGTCCAACCTACAATCAGCGGCCGACCAATTCACACTTTACCGTGCATTGTTTTTAGGAATGTCGCATTTCTATCAGGTGAGATGGGGTTGGGGGGGGGGCTCTGAAGTAATTTGCATGATGGAAAAACAACTTGCCAGTGAACTCTGTTTAAAATGGTTAAAATGTTTTTGTGTCACTTTATTGGATTATCTACTTCTCCTTTTGTACAAAATTAGACAGTAATAATTAGACAATAATAGAAAAAAAGAATCAAGGAGCTCATTAAGTCAAATAAATTTACATTTCAGCCATTTAAAAGATAAGGACTTTAACAAGTAATGCAGTCTGTCTGAATATTGAACACAATTAAAGACATATAAACTATCTGCAAGGTTCCTTGCTTGAGTGGGTGAAGGGTGTGGTGATAACATGATAAACATGTCACAGTTTGTAGTCATTTTGGGTGCAGGGGTCGAGGAGGTTGATGGTTGCCTTGCAAAGGCTATAAACTAAATATAGGCACAGTACCAGTTGTATTTTTATATTCAGTTTTTGGCTTTTCAGTGTTTTGATGCAGCGCAGACAGATTCGTAATGTAGGTGGGCCCTCACTCGACATCTCTGCCACGTGCACTGTTGTATAAGTTGTATACGTTTTCAGTTCATCTCTGCGACGTGGACTGTTTGTCCACTGTTGTTGTATAAGTTGTTTATTGTTGTTTGTTTACTAAGAGTTTTCAACCAAAAAAACCAACTGTTAGACCTAGTCTATGAGCACGTTTTGGTTGGTGCCTATTTGCAATGACATTTTTCCAGAACTTTCCTAAGGGTTTTGTGTGGGCTAGGCTAGGGAACAAGGATGATAACCAGGTTGATGCCGGCATCATCCTCTTATAACGCCCGAACTGTAAGTGGTACAGCCAGGAAATTCGGTGTGCGTGATCGTCTCTTCCCACTGCGCGTGTGTGTTAGGTTTGGTTTAGAACTCTTTAGTCTGGCCTCTCACCCAGGGGCTCTCCAGCATGGTTCAACCCACCGGGACACACTCCTGCCTTAACAAACAGGAGTGTGCACTGATGGGTAGAACCATGCTGGAGAGTCCCTGGGATCACAGAGGCACGCAAGCCTCCACGCCACGTCAAGGCAGAGTCCGTGTGGAGGTTTTTTTTTTTTTTATGAACAATGAACTATGAACTGTTTTTTTTACGAACAATGAACTATGAACTCTTTTTTACAAACAACTATGAACAGGGATGTTAACCAGCATGATGCCGGCATCATCCTCTTATAACGGCCGAACCGTAAGTGGTACAGCCAGGAAATTCGGTGTGCGTGCTGGTCTCTTCCCACTGCGCCTGTGTGTTAGGTTTGGCAGCCCTAGCTTCTTCCTTTGGTATAGCTGCCATAGACTCCCCATTCAAAAATGGAGGCTAAATCTGACAAAGTGCCCACTTCAGGATGATTCATTGTCGAATAACTTTTTTTCTGAAGGTCGGAGAGACCTGGGACCAAGGCGCATGTATAGGATGTCGGGCAAGCCCGACACGCCAGTCTTGGCCCCGAGTCTCTACGAGCTTCGGTTCGGGAGATACCGCTTTTGCACCAATAGTGGTGCGTGCCTCCAAGGTTCGCAAGAATCCAACGTCCCAGCCAAATTGAATAACTTTTGATAGGAAGGTCATACAAAGGTGGGAGTTGGTGCGTTGGGCTCGTCTGGTTATTGCGGCCACTCTTGATGTGGGTTGGGCGGGGCTTATTAGGGCTAGGTTGGGTTTAGGTTACAGGTAAGGGGATGATAACAAGGATCAGTTGGTTGAGGCTCAGTTATCCTTGAATAACTTTTTTTCTGAAGGTCGGAGAGACCTGGGACCAAGGTGCATGTATAGGATGTCGGGCAAGCCCGACACGCCAGTCTTGGCCCCGAGTCTCTACGAGCTTCGGTTCGGGAGATACCGCTTTTGCACCAATAGTGGTGCGTGCCTCCAAGGTTCGCAAGAATCCAACGTCCCAGCCAAATTGCACAAAGTGGCAAGTCCAAAATCCTCCCCCCAGAAAGTGTCTAGGAGCAGGTTTCAGGCCATTTGGAGTCGACTGGGAAATGTTTGTAGTGAATTTCTTTTTGTGTCTCTAGTATGGGTTTTGCACTTGGGTTATGGACTGAATTGTGACTTTGTTGGGTTCAGGCACGGGGAAGTGTGTGTGACTAGGTTGGGTTCAGGCACGGGGAAGGGAGTGTGACTCGGTTGGGTTCAGGCACCGGGAAGGGAGTGTGACTTGGTTGGGCTCAGGTACCGGGAAGGGAGTGTGACTTGGTTGGGTTCAGGCACCGGGAAGGGAGTGGTTGAGGTTATAGAGTTTGGGCCTGTGTCAGGTCTAACAACGGTAGCAGAGGAGACCCATGGAGTAGTTAAGTGTCATCAGTGGAACAGCTAAGTGTCACCCATGGAGCAGGCAAGTGATATGCTCTTGTACATTAGGACTCTTTAGTCTGGCCTCTCACCCAGGGGCTCTCCAGCATGGTTCAACCCACCGGGACACACTCCTGCCTTAACAGGAGTGTGCACTGATGGGTAGAACCATGCTGGAGAGTCCCTGGGATCACAGAGGCACGCAAGCCCCCACGCCACGTCAAGGCAGAGTCCGTGTGGGGGGGGGAAATGATTATTCTTTTTTTAAAAACAAAAGAAAAAACAATGTGCTGCCTCTCCTTCTGGAGGACTTATGCAAAGAATAAACAGGAGAAAAAACAATGTGCTGCCTCTTCTTCTGGAGGACTTATGCAAAGAATAAACAACAAGACATACTGAATCATTCAATAACAGTAAAACCACTAGCAGCAGTCTCAGAGACTAACAGACAGTGCAACAGTACCATCAAGTGACGACATTAGAAAACAGCAAGACATGTTGAATCATTCAATCAACAAGGATAACTAAACTTGATAAAGACACAGAAGAAAATAGAGAAATCAACTGCAATGAAATGAGTCATTGTCTTTATCACAAGGCTACCAAAAATAATATGTTTGAGGGACATGGAAAAGTCTTGCCTAATATTTACTATGAAGGTTAAACTATTGCAATTGTGCCCACTGTGGAAGTTTTGAGGTAAGAAATGATGTCTGAATGCCCGTGCTGACAAGACTTGTTTATGGAGATTAGAAAGGTTATTAATTAGGAAGCTGACCTTGTAATTGTATAGTAAGACATGTCAGACCACCAATGACGATGTATACGACGTCCCTTGTTATTTTTGTATTAATTTTATACTGTGAAGTTGCTGTATATTTACAGCAACTTTTATAATGAAAAACTGTCTGGAACATGTATACTCCATGTATTGAATTAATTGAATGAACTCAATATAGTTGGCACTATCCACCCTTCGTAGGCTCTTTAGTCTGGCCTCTCACCCAGGGGCTCTCCAGCATGGTTCAACTCACAAGGGCACACTACTGGCTTAACAAACAGGAGTGTACCCTGAAGAGTAGAACCATGCTGGAGACGACAGATGACAGATGACAGAGGCACGCAAGCCCCCACGCCACGTCATGGCAGAGTCCGTGTAGGGGGAAAATGATTATTCTTATTTTAAAAACAAAAGAAAAAACAATGTGCTGCCTCTTCTTCTGGAGGACTTATGCAAAGAATAAACAACAAGACATACTGAATCATTCAATAACAGTAAAACCACTAGCAGCAGTCTCAGAGACTAACAGACAGTGCAACAGTACCATCAAGTGACGACATTAGAAAACAGCAAGACATGTTGAATCATTCAATCAACAAGGATAACTAAACTTGATAAAGACACAGAAGAAAATAGATAAGTCAATTGCAATGAAATGAGTCCTTGTCTTTATCATAAGGCTACCAAAAATAATACCTTTTTTATTATTTTTATACTGTGAAGTTGCTGTATATTTACAGCAACTTTTATAATGAAAGACTGTCTGGAACATGTATACTCCATGTATTGAATGGATTGAATTATCTCAATAAAGTTGGCACTATCCACCCTTCGTAGACTCTTTAGTCTGGCCTCTCACCCAGGGGCTCTCCAGCATGGTTTAACCCACCAGGACACACTCCTGGCTTAACAAACAGGAGTGTACCCTGAAGAGTAGAACCATGCTGGAGACAACATATGACAGATGACAGAGGCATGCAAGCCTCCACGCCACGTCAAGGCAGAGTCTGTGTGGGGGGAAAATGATTATTCTTTTTTTAAAAACAAAAGAAAAAACAATGTGCTGCCTCTTCTTCTGGAGGACTTATGCCAAACATAAACAGGAGCAAAAACAATGTGCTGCCTCTTCTTCTGGAGGACTTATGCAAAGAATAAACAACAAGACATACTGGCATGACATTTCAGACCACCAATGACAATGTATACGACGTCCCTTGTTATTGTTGTATTAATTTTATACTGTGAAGTTGCTGTATATTTACAGCAACTTTTATAATGAAAAACTGTCTGGAACATGTATACTCCATGTATTGAATGAATTGAATGAACTCAATAAAGTTGGCACTATCCACCCTTCGTAGGCGCTTTAGTCTGGCCTCTCACCCATGGGCTCTCCAGCATGGTTCAACTCACCAGGGCACAGTCCTGGCTTAACAAACAGGAATGTGCCCTGATAAGTAGAACCATGCTGGAGACGACATATCACAGATGACAGAGGCACGCAAGCCCCCACGCCACGTCATGGCAGAGTCCGTGTGGGGGGAAAATGATTTTTTTTTTTTAAAAAACAAAAGAAAAAACAATGTGCTGCCTCTTCTTCTGGAGGACTTATGCAAAAAACAAACAGGAGAAAAAACAATGTGCTGCCTCTTCTTCTGGAGGACTTATGCAAATAATAAACAAGACATACTGAATCATTCAATAACAGTAAAACCACTAGCAGCAGTCTCAGAGACTAACAGACAGTGCAACAGTGCCATCAAGTGACGACATTAGAAAACAGCAAGACATGTTGAATCATTCAATCAACAAGGATAAATAAACTTGATAAAGACACAGAAGAAAATAGAGAAATCAATTGCAATGAAATGAGTCATTGTCTTTATCACAAGGGTACCAAAAATAATATGTTTGAGGGACATGGAAAAGTCTTGCCTAATATTTACTGTGAAGGTTAAACTATTGCAATTGTGCCCACTGTGGAAGTTTTGAGATAAGAAATGATGTCTGAATGCCCATGCTAACAAAACTTGTTTATGGAGATTAGAAAGGTTATTAATTAGGAAGCTGACCTTGTAATTGTATACTAAGACATTTCAGACCACCAATGACAATGTATACGACGTCCCTTGTTATTGTTGTATTAATTTTATACTGTGAAGTTGCTGTATATTTACAGCAACTTTTATAATGAAAGACTGTCTGGAACATGTATACTCCATGTATTGAATGGATTGAATGAACTCAATAAAGTTGGCACTATCCACCCTTCGTAGGCTCTTTAGTCTGGCCTCTCACCCAGGGGCTCTCCAGCATGGTTCAACTCACCAGCACACATTACTGGCTTAACAAACAGGAATGTGCACTGGTGAGTAGAACCATGCTGGAGACGACAGATGACAGAGGCACGCAAGCCTCCACGCCACGCCATGGCAGAGTCCGTGTAGGGGGAAAATTATGATTCTTTTTTTAAAAACAAAAGAAAAAACAATGTGTTGCCTCTTCTTCTGGAGGACTTATGCAAATAATAAACAACAAGACATACTGAATCATTCAATAACAGTAAAACCACTAGCAGCAGTCTCAGAGACTAACAGACAGTGCAACAGTACCATCAAGTGACGACATTAGAAAACAGCAAGACATGTTGAATCATTCAATCAACAAGGATAAATAAACTTGATAAAGACACAGAAGAAAATAGAGAAATAAATTGCAATGAAATGAGTCATTGTCTTTATCACAAGGGTACCAAAAATAATATGTTTGAGGGACATGTATCTTGCCTAATATTTACTATGAAGGTTAAACTATTGCAATTGTTCCCACTGTGGAAGTTTTGAGACAAGAAATGATGTCTGAATGCCCATGCTAACAAAACTTGTTTATGGAGATTAGAAAGGTTATTAATTAGGAAGCTGACCTTGTAATTGTATACTAAGACATTTCAGACCACCAATGACAATGTATACGACGTCCCTTGTTATTGTTGTATTAATTTTATACTGTGAAGTTGCTGTATATTTACAGCAACTTTTATGATGAAAAACTGTCTGGAACATGTATACTCCATGTATTGAATGGATTGAATGAACTCAATAAAGTTGGCACTATCCACCCTTCGTAGGCTCTTTAGTCTGGCCTCTCACCCAGGGGCTCTCCAGCATGGTTCAACTCACCAGCACACATTACTGGCTTAACAAACAGGAATGTGCACTGGTGAGTAGAACCATGCTGGAGACGACAGATGACAGAGGCACGCAAGCCTCCACGCCACGCCATGGCAGAGTCCGTGTAGGGGGAAAATTATGATTCTTTTTTTAAAAACAAAAGAAAAAACAATGTGTTGCCTCTTCTTCTGGAGGACTTATACAAATAATAAACAACAAGACATACTGAATCATTCAATAACAGTAAAACCACTAGCAGCAGTCTCAGAGACTAACAGACAGTGCAACAGTACCATCAAGTGACGACATTAGAAAACAGCAAGACATGTTGAATCATTCAATCAACAAGGATAAATAAACTTGATAAAGACACAGAAGAAAATAGAGAAATAAATTGCAATGAAATGAGTCATTGTCTTTATCACAAGGGTACCAAAAATAATATGTTTGAGGGACATGTATCTTGCCTAATATTTACTATGAAGGTTAAACTATTGCAATTGTTCCCACTGTGGAAGTTTTGAGACAAGAAATGATGTCTGAATGCCCATGCTAACAAAACTTGTTTATGGAGATTAGAAAGGTTATTAATTAGGAAGCTGACCTTGTAATTGTATACTAAGACATTTCAGACCACCAATGACAATGTATACGACGTCCCTTGTTATTGTTGTATTAATTTTATACTGTGAAGTTGCTGTGTATTTACAGCAACTTTTATGATGAAAAACTGTCTGGAACATGTATACTCCATGTATTGAATGGATTGAATGAACTCAATAAAGTTGGCACTATCCACCCTTCGTAGGCTCTTTAGTCTGGACTCTCACCCAGGGGCTCTCCAGCATGGTTCAACCCACCAGCACACATTACTGGCTTAACAAACAGGAATGTGCACTGGTGAGTAGAACCATGCTGGAGACGACAGATGACAGATGACAGAGGCACGCAAGCCCCCACGCCACGTCATGGCAGAGTCCGTGTAGGGGGAAAATGATTATTCTTTTTTTAAAAACAAAAGAAAAAACAATGTGCTGCCTCTTCTTCTGGAGGACTTACCGTATTTCCTCTAATAGTGGTCTGTAGTCAATTAAAAGCTGGGTCTCCGATAATGGCCGGGGCCGTGGTCGACACGAACAAATAAAGGCCGGCCTCAAATACAGTCCGGGGGTCAAAACTAGGTCAAAACCTAGTACATGGCTGGACCGTGTCTGTCTCCTCTCTCCGCCGCTGCCTCTCCACCGCGCCCACGGCCCGCATTGATCCTCCCGAGCCCAAGATCCAAGCCCCGGACCCCCGTCGAAATCTCGGCCGGATCACCGGGAACAAATCGGTGCCCAGGTTCAGTTAGCTTCAGTTAGCTTCAGCTTACATGCAAACAACGGTGGATACCGGTAAACTCCTGGTGCCCGTTTGTAACTGTAGTTTGTAGTAACGTACAAGTGCCACAAGACGGCTCGGCCGGCGGAAGTCTCTGGAGCATGCCGTCATCGATTACCGTAATTATCGTAATGCATTGCAGTAACAAAAAAACGTCTACCTAACGTACCGTAACAGAAGCAGATCAGAAAACAAGGAGGCTTCGTACTAAAATAGGAGCAAATATACTTATCAAACAGAGGGAATTAGAAATAAAGGCCTGTTTCTAATATAAGCCTGCTTCCAATAAAGGCCTGGTACCCTCTGCAGTTGAGGTAAATAAAGGGCCAATATTAGAGGAAATACGGTATGCAAATAATAAACAACAAGACATACTGAATCATTCAATAACAGTAAAACCACTAGCAGCAGTCTCAGAGACTAACAGACAGTGCAACAGTACCATCAAGTGACGACATTAGAAAACAACAAGACATGTTGAATCATTCAATCAACAAGGATAAATAAACTTGATAAAGACACAGAAGAAAATAGAGAAATAAATTGCAATGAAATGAGTCATTGTCTTTATCATAAGGCTACCAAAAATACTACCTTTTTTATTATTTTATTATTTTTGTACTGTGATGTTGCTGTATATTTACAGCAACTTTTATAATGAAAAACTGTCTGGAACATGTATACTCCATGTATTGAATGAATTGAATTATCTCAATAAAGTTGGCACTATCCACCCTTCGTAGGCTCTTTAGTCTGGCCTCTCACCCAGGGGCTCTCCAGCATGGTTCAACCCACCAGCACACATTACTGGCTTAACAAACAGGAATGTGCACTGGTGAGTAGAACCATGCTGGAGAGTCCCTGGGATCACAGTGGCACGCAAGCCTCCACGCCACGTCAAGGCAGAGTCCGTGTGGAGGTTTTTTTTTTTGTTGTTTTTTTTTGTTGTTGTTTTTTTTTTTTTTTTTTTTAAACCAAAGAAAAAAATATTTGCTGCCACTTCGGGTGAACAAATAATAAACCAAAAACACAAACAAAGAACTATTTACAAAGATGTCCCTGGACTAGGCTACACAAGGATGAGTAGCCTACTCATCCAGCCAGTCCAGGTCCAGTCCCTCTCCTTGGAAGGATGTCCTTCTGACGCCGTAATCGAACTTCAGCTCAGTGTCCACTGTGATGTTCCGCAGCGCCTTGAAGAGGATGACATCCCTGTCCTCTCCATCTATGTTAAGTTTATAGTGAAGTGGCTTCAGGTTGGCCATCTTGGCAGAATGGTTGATCCTTCTGCCAACAGTGTCTGCATTGGGATGGCACTCGCAGGGAAAGGTCTGGGCATCAATGCAGAGCTCCCTCTGCCCATCCTTGAAGAAATACAGGTACCCCGGCTCATTCTCTAGGTCCTGCATCATGGCCTTCCCCTGGGCGGCAGTGATGACCTTGCCATGGTAGTCGCAGACAATGTCATCTTTGGAAAAGGGCTGGGTTGCAACTACTCCTGTTATCAAGAGAACATGAAACTTTGAGTTAGATCAAAATAACAACTAAAGAAACATTACAGGTTGGCAAACTTTTCAATATTTTTTGTTCTGGGTGGTTAGGCCAAAATGCTAAAATGCTCATTTAAGTAACAATAACAACAATATAGTAACATTAACAATATTTTCTCCCCTTACAAGAAAAATTAAATGTATTCTTACCTAGCCCTTTCTCTACACCAAAGTTCTTGATGGCCAGGCCTCTCCAAGTCTGTTGAGACACATTGTCGAGGATGACCTCGTCAGTCTCAACGGTGACTTTGGTCTTGTCTGGTTTCCACAGCTTGACAAGGTCCTCCGGCGCTGGATAGTTGGCCTTCCACCCCTCCTTCTCAATCATTTTTGCCACCTTCCCGACTGATGGTGCCCGGTTATGACAGTTTGCTGAAAGACAGAATAAAATAACTTCAGTCATGCGAGTAATTTGTCACAGTAAATACATTGCCACGTTTGAGTGATTTATTGATTTGGTAGTCAATGTTGTATTTATGGATTGGAGTACTTACACAGCAGATATTCCTGTCTCTGGGCATACTGCATGGCTCGCCACCTGTCATAATGGGCACGGTGTTCGGGAAACCCTGCTTCGACCCGTTGCCGTTTCGCTGGTGGCTGGCCGTCTCTTGTGACCGGGAATGCTTTGAGAAAGCCAGAAAAGTCTTTCCCTGAAGTCTGGGCCTCCGTGCTTGGTGGAGGGGAAGTCAGCTGGGTGTCAGAGGAAGAGCTGTAAAATGAAGGAAAATATGGGTTAAATTATTACCAATTAGGACAACTTGGTAAACAACTGTCAGATGTAATTGTGATGTGTTGTGTCCGTGTGAGATGAAGAAACCTACCGTACTGACTCCGTCTCAGCAGCCCTTTGGACCTCCTGGCTGGTGGCAGGTTCCACGCCGTAGCTGCGGTAAGAAAATGTGACATGAAATGTTAATTGTGATATGGTTGTGTCTGATAATAGGGTAAAATATAAGAAAGTGTTAACATGTGTACACAACATGTACACATCAGCACATGTATTTATGTAGGTACATACCTGTTGTGGAGGCGATTTACATCATTTGCGACACGAACAGGTTTGCCACTGCAGGACAGGAAAAAGTGGTCACAGTGACCGCTAATGTGTTCATGCCTGATGTACTGGTAGTACACCTGGAACCACTGTGGGAACAAGAAAGACAATTACTTGACTGTAAAACATTGTAAGCAATATACTTTGTAGCACTTTGTATCATACTAAAACATCAATGGTAAGCAAATGTGTCTGCTAAAGAACTTACAGCTTCCTCCTCCTGTGTCAAGGTAAGTGAGCCAAACACAACCTGGTCACCATGTTGTTTTCTGTTGACCCACTCTGACACCTGGAAAACAATGAAAAAAGAAAATGTATTAATGCATACATTTCCAAATAACCGTTACAGCATATAATGGGGACAAACTCCTTCAAGCTGTTCAAATAGATGCACTTACAGTCATGCCTTCCACAACAGCTGGGTGCAGAAAGTGACGCAACACCATGACCGCTTCCAAGTAGTAGCGGTATGATGTCTTGTCACTTCTGGAGATGTTGGGGTCAGACTCGTTCAACTTCCTGAAGATTTTCAGGAAGTCTGCCCTCGCAACCTCCAAAATTTTCTGGCACTCTGCAATGCTGCGTGAGCCCTCCGTATATCTAGATGTAAAAAAAAATAGAGAAAAAGAGAGACAGGTTATTAAAAACACCACACTCAGGACTGTAGTAGTAAACAACAATAACAGTAATAATAGTAATAATAATAGGACAATACAGAATGAATAGTAAAGGCACAAATTTACCTCTTTTTGCGTTTTGCAGAGGTGGTAGTGGAGGTGGAGGCGATGGAGGTGGAGGCGGCGGAGGTGGAGGCGGCGGAGGTGGAGGCGGCAGCGGCGGAGGTGGAGGCGGAGGCGGAGGCGGCAGTGGCGGTGGTGGAGGCGGCAGTGGAGGTGGAGGCGGCGGAGGTGGAGGCGGCGGAGGTGGAGGCGGCAGTGGCGGCGGTGGAGGTGGAGGCGGCAGTGGCGGCGGTGGAGGTGGAGGCGGCGGAGGCAGCGATGGCAGTTGTGGTGGCGGTGGCAGCATCACCTGCAGCGTCCATTTCATGGGGCATGTTGGTGATGAAAAAACCACGGCCAATAAGCTCCTTCACCATCACCAGACGAGATGGCTCGTGGGGCAGGATCTCAACCAACTTATTGTAGTCCCAGGTCCTGTTGGCCCAGATCCACTCCCGGGATGATGCCTTTGCCCTCTGCACCTCAGCCATCACTTCTTTTGGCGTGCTGTTTCTCATGCAGGCCCTTGTCAGATGCACAGAGATGTTGTGCTGTGGCTTGTGGCACAGCAAACAATGCACCACGTTGCGATCAGCAGACCTTCAAGATAATGACAAAAAGATAGACATTTATAATAGTGAAATAAGGAACTCTTAAGCTCAAAATGCAGAAAAATTCCACTGAAGGAAACACCAATAACACAAGCAAATCTTACTAAAGTCTTACCTCCTCTGAGCTTGTTCAGCCATTCTCAAAGCAGTTAAGCAAACAAGCAAGCAAAAAGCTAGCAAAAAATCAGGCAAACGCAGGAACAGAGTAGGTGTCTTGTCAAAAAACACAGTGGAGTGCACTGAATTTACCCCTTGTATTTATAGCAAAAAATCTACCAACCACCCATATTGTGATGTCATGATAGCTGTACTTGGAATGAACCAATCACCTTCATTGAAAGCCACTTTCAGGTGAGATGGGGTTGGGCCATTTCTCAGGCAATGGGGGGCTCTGAAGTAATTTGCATGATGGAAAAACAACTTGCCAGTGAAATCTGTTTAAAATGGTTAAAATGTTTTTGTGTCACTTTATTGGATTATCTACTTCTCCTTTTGTACAAAATTAGACAGTAATAATTAGACAATAATAGAAAAAAAGAATCAAGGAGCTCATTGAGTCAAACACATTTACATTTCAGCCATTTAAAAGATAAGGACTTTAACAAGTAATGCAGTCTGTCTGAATATTGAACACAATTAAAGACATATAAACATGTCACAGTTTGTAGTCATTTTGGTGTGCAAAAGCTGACTTTTTTCATTTGACTAATGTTGAGATGGGAGGAAATGCGCCGACTGTGGTGAAGTTCCCCTACTTGCAACCTTTTTGTTTTTTTCAGTTTTGCAGGCCTTTACGAACATGGAAAACTCCATATTCACCTCCAAAGCACATGCAATGATAGGAGGAGGCCAGAATGAGTATTTTGAGGTACAGTTTGTCCCATACTGATGTAATTTTTGCTTGTAGGAGGTGATTTTCTTATTTTACCCATGTTGAATTTGGGGGGGAAAAGGCATTGTCCACACCAATACTGATGTTTCTCCCCCGTGTCCAACCTACAATCAGCGGCCGACCAATTCACACTTTACCGTGCATTGTTTTTAGGAATGTCGCATTTCTATCAGGTGAAATGGGGTTGGGGGGTGCTCTGAAGTAATTTGCATGATGGAAAAACAACTTGCCAGTGAACTCTGTTTAACATGGTTAAAATGTTTTTGTGTCACTTTATTGGATTATCTACTTCTCCTTTTGTACAAAATGAGACAATAATAATTAGACAATAATAGAAAAAAAGAATCAAGGAGCTCATTGAGTCAAACACATTTACATTTCAGCCATTTAAAAGATAAGGACTTTAACAAGTAATGCAGTCTGTCTGAATATTGAACACAATTAAAGACATATAAACATGTCACAGTTTGTAGTCATTTTGGTGTGCAAAAGCTGACTTTTTTCATTTGACTAATGTTGAGATGGGAGGAAATGCGCCGACTGTGGTGAAGTTCCCCTACTTGCAACCTTTTTGTTTTTTTCAGTTTTGCAGGCCTTTACGAACATGGAAAACTCCATATTCACATCCAAAGCACATGCAATGATAGGAGGAGGCCAGAAAGAGTATTTTGAGGTACAGTTTGTCCCATACTGATGTAATTTTTGCTTGTAGGAGGTGATTTTCTTATTTTACCCATGTTGAATTTGGGGGGAAAAAGGCATTGTCCACACCAATACTGATGTTTCTCCCCCGTGTCCAACCTACAATCAGCGGCCGACCAATTCACACTTTACCGTGCATTGTTTTTAGGAATGTCGCATTTCTATCAGGTGAGATGGGGTTGGGGGGGGGGCTCTGAAGTAATTTGCATGATGGAAAAACAACTTGCCAGTGAACTCTGTTTAAAATGGTTAAAATGTTTTTGTGTCACTTTATTGGATTATCTACTTCTCCTTTTGTACAAAATTAGACAGTAATAATTAGACAATAATAGAAAAAAAGAATCAAGGAGCTCATTAAGTCAAATAAATTTACATTTCAGCCATTTAAAAGATAAGGACTTTAACAAGTAATGCAGTCTGTCTGAATATTGAACACAATTAAAGACATATAAACTATCTGCAAGGTTCCTTGCTTGAGTGGGTGAAGGGTGTGGTGATAACATGATAAACATGTCACAGTTTGTAGTCATTTTGGGTGCAGGGGTCGAGGAGGTTGATGGTTGCCTTGCAAAGGCTATAAACTAAATATAGGCACAGTACCAGTTGTATTTTTATATTCAGTTTTTGGCTTTTCAGTGTTTTGATGCAGCGCAGACAGATTCGTAATGTAGGTGGGCCCTCACTCGACATCTCTGCCACGTGCACTGTTGTATAAGTTGTATACGTTTTCAGTTCATCTCTGCGACGTGGACTGTTTGTCCACTGTTGTTGTATAAGTTGTTTATTGTTGTTTGTTTACTAAGAGTTTTCAACCAAAAAAACCAACTGTTAGACCTAGTCTATGAGCACGTTTTGGTTGGTGCCTATTTGCAATGACATTTTTCCAGAACTTTCCTAAGGGTTTTGTGTGGGCTAGGCTAGGGAACAAGGATGATAACCAGGTTGATGCCGGCATCATCCTCTTATAACGCCCGAACTGTAAGTGGTACAGCCAGGAAATTCGGTGTGCGTGATCGTCTCTTCCCACTGCGCGTGTGTGTTAGGTTTGGTTTAGAACTCTTTAGTCTGGCCTCTCACCCAGGGGCTCTCCAGCATGGTTCAACCCACCGGGACACACTCCTGCCTTAACAAACAGGAGTGTGCACTGATGGGTAGAACCATGCTGGAGAGTCCCTGGGATCACAGAGGCACGCAAGCCTCCACGCCACGTCAAGGCAGAGTCCGTGTGGAGGTTTTTTTTTTTTTATGAACAATGAACTATGAACTGTTTTTTTTACGAACAATGAACTATGAACTCTTTTTTACAAACAACTATGAACAGGGATGTTAACCAGCATGATGCCGGCATCATCCTCTTATAACGGCCGAACCGTAAGTGGTACAGCCAGGAAATTCGGTGTGCGTGCTGGTCTCTTCCCACTGCGCCTGTGTGTTAGGTTTGGCAGCCCTAGCTTCTTCCTTTGGTATAGCTGCCATAGACTCCCCATTCAAAAATGGAGGCTAAATCTGACAAAGTGCCCACTTCAGGATGATTCATTGTCGAATAACTTTTTTTCTGAAGGTCGGAGAGACCTGGGACCAAGGCGCATGTATAGGATGTCGGGCAAGCCCGACACGCCAGTCTTGGCCCCGAGTCTCTACGAGCTTCGGTTCGGGAGATACCGCTTTTGCACCAATAGTGGTGCGTGCCTCCAAGGTTCGCAAGAATCCAACGTCCCAGCCAAATTGAATAACTTTTGATAGGAAGGTCATACAAAGGTGGGAGTTGGTGCGTTGGGCTCGTCTGGTTATTGCGGCCACTCTTGATGTGGGTTGGGCGGGGCTTATTAGGGCTAGGTTGGGTTTAGGTTACAGGTAAGGGGATGATAACAAGGATCAGTTGGTTGAGGCTCAGTTATCCTTGAATAACTTTTTTTCTGAAGGTCGGAGAGACCTGGGACCAAGGTGCATGTATAGGATGTCGGGCAAGCCCGACACGCCAGTCTTGGCCCCGAGTCTCTACGAGCTTCGGTTCGGGAGATACCGCTTTTGCACCAATAGTGGTGCGTGCCTCCAAGGTTCGCAAGAATCCAACGTCCCAGCCAAATTGCACAAAGTGGCAAGTCCAAAATCCTCCCCCCAGAAAGTGTCTAGGAGCAGGTTTCAGGCCATTTGGAGTCGACTGGGAAATGTTTGTAGTGAATTTCTTTTTGTGTCTCTAGTATGGGTTTTGCACTTGGGTTATGGACTGAATTGTGACTTTGTTGGGTTCAGGCACGGGGAAGTGTGTGTGACTAGGTTGGGTTCAGGCACGGGGAAGGGAGTGTGACTCGGTTGGGTTCAGGCACCGGGAAGGGAGTGTGACTTGGTTGGGCTCAGGTACCGGGAAGGGAGTGTGACTTGGTTGGGTTCAGGCACCGGGAAGGGAGTGGTTGAGGTTATAGAGTTTGGGCCTGTGTCAGGTCTAACAACGGTAGCAGAGGAGACCCATGGAGTAGTTAAGTGTCATCAGTGGAACAGCTAAGTGTCACCCATGGAGCAGGCAAGTGATATGCTCTTGTACATTAGGACTCTTTAGTCTGGCCTCTCACCCAGGGGCTCTCCAGCATGGTTCAACCCACCGGGACACACTCCTGCCTTAACAGGAGTGTGCACTGATGGGTAGAACCATGCTGGAGAGTCCCTGGGATCACAGAGGCACGCAAGCCCCCACGCCACGTCAAGGCAGAGTCCGTGTGGGGGGGGAAATGATTATTCTTTTTTTAAAAACAAAAGAAAAAACAATGTGCTGCCTCTCCTTCTGGAGGACTTATGCAAAAAACAAACAGGAGAAAAAACAATGTGCTGCCTCTTCTTCTGGAGGACTTATGCAAAACATAAACAGGAGAAAAAACAATGTGCTGCCTCTTCTTCTGGAGGACTTATGCAAAGAATAAACAACAAGACATACTGAATCATTCAATAACAGTAAAACCACTAGCAGCAGTCTCAGAGACTAACAGACAGTGCAACAGTGCCATCAAGTGACGACATTAGAAAACAGCAAGACATGTTGAATCATTCAATCAACAAGGATAAATAAACTTGATAAAGACACAGAAGAAAATAGAGAAATCAATTGCAATGAAATGAGTCATTGTCTTTATCACAAGGGTACCAAAAATAATATGTTTGAGGGACATGGAAAAGTCTTGC
Source organism: Centroberyx gerrardi (assembly GCF_048128805.1). Classification (NCBI taxonomy): domain Eukaryota; kingdom Metazoa; phylum Chordata; class Actinopteri; order Beryciformes; family Berycidae; genus Centroberyx; species Centroberyx gerrardi. The sequence goes on from NC_135997.1 coordinate 38,699,128, forward strand.
CTAATATTTACTGTGAAGGTTAAACTATTGCAATTGTGCCCACTGTGGAAGTTTTGAGATAAGAAATGATGTCTGAATGCCCATGCTAACAAAACTTGTTTATGGAGATTAGAAAGGTTATTAATTAGGAAGCTGACCTTGTAATTGTATAGTAAGACATGTCAGACCACCAATGACGATGTATACGACGTCCCTTGTTATTTTTGTATTAATTTTATACTGTGAAGTTGCTGTATATTTACAGCAACTTTTATAATGAAAAACTGTCTGGAACATGTATACTCCATGTATTGAATTAATTGAATGAACTCAATATAGTTGGCACTATCCACCCTTCGTAGGCTCTTTAGTCTGGCCTCTCACCCAGGGGCTCTCCAGCATGGTTCAACTCACAAGGGCACACTACTGGCTTAACAAACAGGAGTGTACCCTGAAGAGTAGAACCATGCTGGAGACGACAGATGACAGATGACAGAGGCACGCAAGCCCCCACGCCACGTCATGGCAGAGTCCGTGTAGGGGGAAAATGATTATTCTTATTTTAAAAACAAAAGAAAAAACAATGTGCTGCCTCTTCTTCTGGAGGACTTATGCAAAGAATAAACAACAAGACATACTGAATCATTCAATAACAGTAAAACCACTAGCAGCAGTCTCAGAGACTAACAGACAGTGCAACAGTACCATCAAGTGACGACATTAGAAAACAGCAAGACATGTTGAATCATTCAATCAACAAGGATAACTAAACTTGATAAAGACACAGAAGAAAATAGATAAGTCAATTGCAATGAAATGAGTCCTTGTCTTTATCATAAGGCTACCAAAAATAATACCTTTTTTATTATTTTTATACTGTGAAGTTGCTGTATATTTACAGCAACTTTTATAATGAAAGACTGTCTGGAACATGTATACTCCATGTATTGAATGGATTGAATTATCTCAATAAAGTTGGCACTATCCACCCTTCGTAGACTCTTTAGTCTGGCCTCTCACCCAGGGGCTCTCCAGCATGGTTTAACCCACCAGGACACACTCCTGGCTTAACAAACAGGAGTGTACCCTGAAGAGTAGAACCATGCTGGAGACAACATATGACAGATGACAGAGGCATGCAAGCCTCCACGCCACGTCAAGGCAGAGTCTGTGTGGGGGGAAAATGATTATTCTTTTTTTAAAAACAAAAGAAAAAACAATGTGCTGCCTCTTCTTCTGGAGGACTTATGCCAAACATAAACAGGAGCAAAAACAATGTGCTGCCTCTTCTTCTGGAGGACTTATGCAAAGAATAAACAACAAGACATACTGGCATGACATTTCAGACCACCAATGACAATGTATACGACGTCCCTTGTTATTGTTGTATTAATTTTATACTGTGAAGTTGCTGTATATTTACAGCAACTTTTATAATGAAAAACTGTCTGGAACATGTATACTCCATGTATTGAATGAATTGAATGAACTCAATAAAGTTGGCACTATCCACCCTTCGTAGGCGCTTTAGTCTGGCCTCTCACCCATGGGCTCTCCAGCATGGTTCAACTCACCAGGGCACAGTCCTGGCTTAACAAACAGGAATGTGCCCTGATAAGTAGAACCATGCTGGAGACGACATATCACAGATGACAGAGGCACGCAAGCCCCCACGCCACGTCATGGCAGAGTCCGTGTGGGGGGAAAATGATTTTTTTTTTTTAAAAAACAAAAGAAAAAACAATGTGCTGCCTCTTCTTCTGGAGGACTTATGCAAAAAACAAACAGGAGAAAAAACAATGTGCTGCCTCTTCTTCTGGAGGACTTATGCAAATAATAAACAAGACATACTGAATCATTCAATAACAGTAAAACCACTAGCAGCAGTCTCAGAGACTAACAGACAGTGCAACAGTGCCATCAAGTGACGACATTAGAAAACAGCAAGACATGTTGAATCATTCAATCAACAAGGATAAATAAACTTGATAAAGACACAGAAGAAAATAGAGAAATCAATTGCAATGAAATGAGTCATTGTCTTTATCACAAGGGTACCAAAAATAATATGTTTGAGGGACATGGAAAAGTCTTGCCTAATATTTACTGTGAAGGTTAAACTATTGCAATTGTGCCCACTGTGGAAGTTTTGAGATAAGAAATGATGTCTGAATGCCCATGCTAACAAAACTTGTTTATGGAGATTAGAAAGGTTATTAATTAGGAAGCTGACCTTGTAATTGTATACTAAGACATTTCAGACCACCAATGACAATGTATACGACGTCCCTTGTTATTGTTGTATTAATTTTATACTGTGAAGTTGCTGTATATTTACAGCAACTTTTATAATGAAAGACTGTCTGGAACATGTATACTCCATGTATTGAATGGATTGAATGAACTCAATAAAGTTGGCACTATCCACCCTTCGTAGGCTCTTTAGTCTGGCCTCTCACCCAGGGGCTCTCCAGCATGGTTCAACTCACCAGCACACATTACTGGCTTAACAAACAGGAATGTGCACTGGTGAGTAGAACCATGCTGGAGACGACAGATGACAGAGGCACGCAAGCCTCCACGCCACGCCATGGCAGAGTCCGTGTAGGGGGAAAATTATGATTCTTTTTTTAAAAACAAAAGAAAAAACAATGTGTTGCCTCTTCTTCTGGAGGACTTATGCAAATAATAAACAACAAGACATACTGAATCATTCAATAACAGTAAAACCACTAGCAGCAGTCTCAGAGACTAACAGACAGTGCAACAGTACCATCAAGTGACGACATTAGAAAACAGCAAGACATGTTGAATCATTCAATCAACAAGGATAAATAAACTTGATAAAGACACAGAAGAAAATAGAGAAATAAATTGCAATGAAATGAGTCATTGTCTTTATCACAAGGGTACCAAAAATAATATGTTTGAGGGACATGTATCTTGCCTAATATTTACTATGAAGGTTAAACTATTGCAATTGTTCCCACTGTGGAAGTTTTGAGACAAGAAATGATGTCTGAATGCCCATGCTAACAAAACTTGTTTATGGAGATTAGAAAGGTTATTAATTAGGAAGCTGACCTTGTAATTGTATACTAAGACATTTCAGACCACCAATGACAATGTATACGACGTCCCTTGTTATTGTTGTATTAATTTTATACTGTGAAGTTGCTGTATATTTACAGCAACTTTTATGATGAAAAACTGTCTGGAACATGTATACTCCATGTATTGAATGGATTGAATGAACTCAATAAAGTTGGCACTATCCACCCTTCGTAGGCTCTTTAGTCTGGCCTCTCACCCAGGGGCTCTCCAGCATGGTTCAACTCACCAGCACACATTACTGGCTTAACAAACAGGAATGTGCACTGGTGAGTAGAACCATGCTGGAGACGACAGATGACAGAGGCACGCAAGCCTCCACGCCACGCCATGGCAGAGTCCGTGTAGGGGGAAAATTATGATTCTTTTTTTAAAAACAAAAGAAAAAACAATGTGTTGCCTCTTCTTCTGGAGGACTTATACAAATAATAAACAACAAGACATACTGAATCATTCAATAACAGTAAAACCACTAGCAGCAGTCTCAGAGACTAACAGACAGTGCAACAGTACCATCAAGTGACGACATTAGAAAACAGCAAGACATGTTGAATCATTCAATCAACAAGGATAAATAAACTTGATAAAGACACAGAAGAAAATAGAGAAATAAATTGCAATGAAATGAGTCATTGTCTTTATCACAAGGGTACCAAAAATAATATGTTTGAGGGACATGTATCTTGCCTAATATTTACTATGAAGGTTAAACTATTGCAATTGTTCCCACTGTGGAAGTTTTGAGACAAGAAATGATGTCTGAATGCCCATGCTAACAAAACTTGTTTATGGAGATTAGAAAGGTTATTAATTAGGAAGCTGACCTTGTAATTGTATACTAAGACATTTCAGACCACCAATGACAATGTATACGACGTCCCTTGTTATTGTTGTATTAATTTTATACTGTGAAGTTGCTGTGTATTTACAGCAACTTTTATGATGAAAAACTGTCTGGAACATGTATACTCCATGTATTGAATGGATTGAATGAACTCAATAAAGTTGGCACTATCCACCCTTCGTAGGCTCTTTAGTCTGGACTCTCACCCAGGGGCTCTCCAGCATGGTTCAACCCACCAGCACACATTACTGGCTTAACAAACAGGAATGTGCACTGGTGAGTAGAACCATGCTGGAGACGACAGATGACAGATGACAGAGGCACGCAAGCCCCCACGCCACGTCATGGCAGAGTCCGTGTAGGGGGAAAATGATTATTCTTTTTTTAAAAACAAAAGAAAAAACAATGTGCTGCCTCTTCTTCTGGAGGACTTACCGTATTTCCTCTAATAGTGGTCTGTAGTCAATTAAAAGCTGGGTCTCCGATAATGGCCGGGGCCGTGGTCGACACGAACAAATAAAGGCCGGCCTCAAATACAGTCCGGGGGTCAAAACTAGGTCAAAACCTAGTACATGGCTGGACCGTGTCTGTCTCCTCTCTCCGCCGCTGCCTCTCCACCGCGCCCACGGCCCGCATTGATCCTCCCGAGCCCAAGATCCAAGCCCCGGACCCCCGTCGAAATCTCGGCCGGATCACCGGGAACAAATCGGTGCCCAGGTTCAGTTAGCTTCAGTTAGCTTCAGCTTACATGCAAACAACGGTGGATACCGGTAAACTCCTGGTGCCCGTTTGTAACTGTAGTTTGTAGTAACGTACAAGTGCCACAAGACGGCTCGGCCGGCGGAAGTCTCTGGAGCATGCCGTCATCGATTACCGTAATTATCGTAATGCATTGCAGTAACAAAAAAACGTCTACCTAACGTACCGTAACAGAAGCAGATCAGAAAACAAGGAGGCTTCGTACTAAAATAGGAGCAAATATACTTATCAAACAGAGGGAATTAGAAATAAAGGCCTGTTTCTAATATAAGCCTGCTTCCAATAAAGGCCTGGTACCCTCTGCAGTTGAGGTAAATAAAGGGCCAATATTAGAGGAAATACGGTATGCAAATAATAAACAACAAGACATACTGAATCATTCAATAACAGTAAAACCACTAGCAGCAGTCTCAGAGACTAACAGACAGTGCAACAGTACCATCAAGTGACGACATTAGAAAACAACAAGACATGTTGAATCATTCAATCAACAAGGATAAATAAACTTGATAAAGACACAGAAGAAAATAGAGAAATAAATTGCAATGAAATGAGTCATTGTCTTTATCATAAGGCTACCAAAAATACTACCTTTTTTATTATTTTATTATTTTTGTACTGTGATGTTGCTGTATATTTACAGCAACTTTTATAATGAAAAACTGTCTGGAACATGTATACTCCATGTATTGAATGAATTGAATTATCTCAATAAAGTTGGCACTATCCACCCTTCGTAGGCTCTTTAGTCTGGCCTCTCACCCAGGGGCTCTCCAGCATGGTTCAACCCACCAGCACACATTACTGGCTTAACAAACAGGAATGTGCACTGGTGAGTAGAACCATGCTGGAGAGTCCCTGGGATCACAGTGGCACGCAAGCCTCCACGCCACGTCAAGGCAGAGTCCGTGTGGAGGTTTTTTTTTTTGTTGTTTTTTTTTGTTGTTGTTTTTTTTTTTTTTTTTTTTAAACCAAAGAAAAAAATATTTGCTGCCACTTCGGGTGAACAAATAATAAACCAAAAACACAAACAAAGAACTATTTACAAAGATGTCCCTGGACTAGGCTACACAAGGATGAGTAGCCTACTCATCCAGCCAGTCCAGGTCCAGTCCCTCTCCTTGGAAGGATGTCCTTCTGACGCCGTAATCGAACTTCAGCTCAGTGTCCACTGTGATGTTCCGCAGCGCCTTGAAGAGGATGACATCCCTGTCCTCTCCATCTATGTTAAGTTTATAGTGAAGTGGCTTCAGGTTGGCCATCTTGGCAGAATGGTTGATCCTTCTGCCAACAGTGTCTGCATTGGGATGGCACTCGCAGGGAAAGGTCTGGGCATCAATGCAGAGCTCCCTCTGCCCATCCTTGAAGAAATACAGGTACCCCGGCTCATTCTCTAGGTCCTGCATCATGGCCTTCCCCTGGGCGGCAGTGATGACCTTGCCATGGTAGTCGCAGACAATGTCATCTTTGGAAAAGGGCTGGGTTGCAACTACTCCTGTTATCAAGAGAACATGAAACTTTGAGTTAGATCAAAATAACAACTAAAGAAACATTACAGGTTGGCAAACTTTTCAATATTTTTTGTTCTGGGTGGTTAGGCCAAAATGCTAAAATGCTCATTTAAGTAACAATAACAACAATATAGTAACATTAACAATATTTTCTCCCCTTACAAGAAAAATTAAATGTATTCTTACCTAGCCCTTTCTCTACACCAAAGTTCTTGATGGCCAGGCCTCTCCAAGTCTGTTGAGACACATTGTCGAGGATGACCTCGTCAGTCTCAACGGTGACTTTGGTCTTGTCTGGTTTCCACAGCTTGACAAGGTCCTCCGGCGCTGGATAGTTGGCCTTCCACCCCTCCTTCTCAATCATTTTTGCCACCTTCCCGACTGATGGTGCCCGGTTATGACAGTTTGCTGAAAGACAGAATAAAATAACTTCAGTCATGCGAGTAATTTGTCACAGTAAATACATTGCCACGTTTGAGTGATTTATTGATTTGGTAGTCAATGTTGTATTTATGGATTGGAGTACTTACACAGCAGATATTCCTGTCTCTGGGCATACTGCATGGCTCGCCACCTGTCATAATGGGCACGGTGTTCGGGAAACCCTGCTTCGACCCGTTGCCGTTTCGCTGGTGGCTGGCCGTCTCTTGTGACCGGGAATGCTTTGAGAAAGCCAGAAAAGTCTTTCCCTGAAGTCTGGGCCTCCGTGCTTGGTGGAGGGGAAGTCAGCTGGGTGTCAGAGGAAGAGCTGTAAAATGAAGGAAAATATGGGTTAAATTATTACCAATTAGGACAACTTGGTAAACAACTGTCAGATGTAATTGTGATGTGTTGTGTCCGTGTGAGATGAAGAAACCTACCGTACTGACTCCGTCTCAGCAGCCCTTTGGACCTCCTGGCTGGTGGCAGGTTCCACGCCGTAGCTGCGGTAAGAAAATGTGACATGAAATGTTAATTGTGATATGGTTGTGTCTGATAATAGGGTAAAATATAAGAAAGTGTTAACATGTGTACACAACATGTACACATCAGCACATGTATTTATGTAGGTACATACCTGTTGTGGAGGCGATTTACATCATTTGCGACACGAACAGGTTTGCCACTGCAGGACAGGAAAAAGTGGTCACAGTGACCGCTAATGTGTTCATGCCTGATGTACTGGTAGTACACCTGGAACCACTGTGGGAACAAGAAAGACAATTACTTGACTGTAAAACATTGTAAGCAATATACTTTGTAGCACTTTGTATCATACTAAAACATCAATGGTAAGCAAATGTGTCTGCTAAAGAACTTACAGCTTCCTCCTCCTGTGTCAAGGTAAGTGAGCCAAACACAACCTGGTCACCATGTTGTTTTCTGTTGACCCACTCTGACACCTGGAAAACAATGAAAAAAGAAAATGTATTAATGCATACATTTCCAAATAACCGTTACAGCATATAATGGGGACAAACTCCTTCAAGCTGTTCAAATAGATGCACTTACAGTCATGCCTTCCACAACAGCTGGGTGCAGAAAGTGACGCAACACCATGACCGCTTCCAAGTAGTAGCGGTATGATGTCTTGTCACTTCTGGAGATGTTGGGGTCAGACTCGTTCAACTTCCTGAAGATTTTCAGGAAGTCTGCCCTCGCAACCTCCAAAATTTTCTGGCACTCTGCAATGCTGCGTGAGCCCTCCGTATATCTAGATGTAAAAAAAAATAGAGAAAAAGAGAGACAGGTTATTAAAAACACCACACTCAGGACTGTAGTAGTAAACAACAATAACAGTAATAATAGTAATAATAATAGGACAATACAGAATGAATAGTAAAGGCACAAATTTACCTCTTTTTGCGTTTTGCAGAGGTGGTAGTGGAGGTGGAGGCGATGGAGGTGGAGGCGGCGGAGGTGGAGGCGGCGGAGGTGGAGGCGGCAGCGGCGGAGGTGGAGGCGGAGGCGGAGGCGGCAGTGGCGGTGGTGGAGGCGGCAGTGGAGGTGGAGGCGGCGGAGGTGGAGGCGGCGGAGGTGGAGGCGGCAGTGGCGGCGGTGGAGGTGGAGGCGGCAGTGGCGGCGGTGGAGGTGGAGGCGGCGGAGGCAGCGATGGCAGTTGTGGTGGCGGTGGCAGCATCACCTGCAGCGTCCATTTCATGGGGCATGTTGGTGATGAAAAAACCACGGCCAATAAGCTCCTTCACCATCACCAGACGAGATGGCTCGTGGGGCAGGATCTCAACCAACTTATTGTAGTCCCAGGTCCTGTTGGCCCAGATCCACTCCCGGGATGATGCCTTTGCCCTCTGCACCTCAGCCATCACTTCTTTTGGCGTGCTGTTTCTCATGCAGGCCCTTGTCAGATGCACAGAGATGTTGTGCTGTGGCTTGTGGCACAGCAAACAATGCACCACGTTGCGATCAGCAGACCTTCAAGATAATGACAAAAAGATAGACATTTATAATAGTGAAATAAGGAACTCTTAAGCTCAAAATGCAGAAAAATTCCACTGAAGGAAACACCAATAACACAAGCAAATCTTACTAAAGTCTTACCTCCTCTGAGCTTGTTCAGCCATTCTCAAAGCAGTTAAGCAAACAAGCAAGCAAAAAGCTAGCAAAAAATCAGGCAAACGCAGGAACAGAGTAGGTGTCTTGTCAAAAAACACAGTGGAGTGCACTGAATTTACCCCTTGTATTTATAGCAAAAAATCTACCAACCACCCATATTGTGATGTCATGATAGCTGTACTTGGAATGAACCAATCACCTTCATTGAAAGCCACTTTCAGGTGAGATGGGGTTGGGCCATTTCTCAGGCAATGGGGGGCTCTGAAGTAATTTGCATGATGGAAAAACAACTTGCCAGTGAAATCTGTTTAAAATGGTTAAAATGTTTTTGTGTCACTTTATTGGATTATCTACTTCTCCTTTTGTACAAAATTAGACAGTAATAATTAGACAATAATAGAAAAAAAGAATCAAGGAGCTCATTGAGTCAAACACATTTACATTTCAGCCATTTAAAAGATAAGGACTTTAACAAGTAATGCAGTCTGTCTGAATATTGAACACAATTAAAGACATATAAACATGTCACAGTTTGTAGTCATTTTGGTGTGCAAAAGCTGACTTTTTTCATTTGACTAATGTTGAGATGGGAGGAAATGCGCCGACTGTGGTGAAGTTCCCCTACTTGCAACCTTTTTGTTTTTTTCAGTTTTGCAGGCCTTTACGAACATGGAAAACTCCATATTCACCTCCAAAGCACATGCAATGATAGGAGGAGGCCAGAATGAGTATTTTGAGGTACAGTTTGTCCCATACTGATGTAATTTTTGCTTGTAGGAGGTGATTTTCTTATTTTACCCATGTTGAATTTGGGGGGGAAAAGGCATTGTCCACACCAATACTGATGTTTCTCCCCCGTGTCCAACCTACAATCAGCGGCCGACCAATTCACACTTTACCGTGCATTGTTTTTAGGAATGTCGCATTTCTATCAGGTGAAATGGGGTTGGGGGGTGCTCTGAAGTAATTTGCATGATGGAAAAACAACTTGCCAGTGAACTCTGTTTAACATGGTTAAAATGTTTTTGTGTCACTTTATTGGATTATCTACTTCTCCTTTTGTACAAAATGAGACAATAATAATTAGACAATAATAGAAAAAAAGAATCAAGGAGCTCATTGAGTCAAACACATTTACATTTCAGCCATTTAAAAGATAAGGACTTTAACAAGTAATGCAGTCTGTCTGAATATTGAACACAATTAAAGACATATAAACATGTCACAGTTTGTAGTCATTTTGGTGTGCAAAAGCTGACTTTTTTCATTTGACTAATGTTGAGATGGGAGGAAATGCGCCGACTGTGGTGAAGTTCCCCTACTTGCAACCTTTTTGTTTTTTTCAGTTTTGCAGGCCTTTACGAACATGGAAAACTCCATATTCACATCCAAAGCACATGCAATGATAGGAGGAGGCCAGAAAGAGTATTTTGAGGTACAGTTTGTCCCATACTGATGTAATTTTTGCTTGTAGGAGGTGATTTTCTTATTTTACCCATGTTGAATTTGGGGGGAAAAAGGCATTGTCCACACCAATACTGATGTTTCTCCCCCGTGTCCAACCTACAATCAGCGGCCGACCAATTCACACTTTACCGTGCATTGTTTTTAGGAATGTCGCATTTCTATCAGGTGAGATGGGGTTGGGGGGGGGGCTCTGAAGTAATTTGCATGATGGAAAAACAACTTGCCAGTGAACTCTGTTTAAAATGGTTAAAATGTTTTTGTGTCACTTTATTGGATTATCTACTTCTCCTTTTGTACAAAATTAGACAGTAATAATTAGACAATAATAGAAAAAAAGAATCAAGGAGCTCATTAAGTCAAATAAATTTACATTTCAGCCATTTAAAAGATAAGGACTTTAACAAGTAATGCAGTCTGTCTGAATATTGAACACAATTAAAGACATATAAACTATCTGCAAGGTTCCTTGCTTGAGTGGGTGAAGGGTGTGGTGATAACATGATAAACATGTCACAGTTTGTAGTCATTTTGGGTGCAGGGGTCGAGGAGGTTGATGGTTGCCTTGCAAAGGCTATAAACTAAATATAGGCACAGTACCAGTTGTATTTTTATATTCAGTTTTTGGCTTTTCAGTGTTTTGATGCAGCGCAGACAGATTCGTAATGTAGGTGGGCCCTCACTCGACATCTCTGCCACGTGCACTGTTGTATAAGTTGTATACGTTTTCAGTTCATCTCTGCGACGTGGACTGTTTGTCCACTGTTGTTGTATAAGTTGTTTATTGTTGTTTGTTTACTAAGAGTTTTCAACCAAAAAAACCAACTGTTAGACCTAGTCTATGAGCACGTTTTGGTTGGTGCCTATTTGCAATGACATTTTTCCAGAACTTTCCTAAGGGTTTTGTGTGGGCTAGGCTAGGGAACAAGGATGATAACCAGGTTGATGCCGGCATCATCCTCTTATAACGCCCGAACTGTAAGTGGTACAGCCAGGAAATTCGGTGTGCGTGATCGTCTCTTCCCACTGCGCGTGTGTGTTAGGTTTGGTTTAGAACTCTTTAGTCTGGCCTCTCACCCAGGGGCTCTCCAGCATGGTTCAACCCACCGGGACACACTCCTGCCTTAACAAACAGGAGTGTGCACTGATGGGTAGAACCATGCTGGAGAGTCCCTGGGATCACAGAGGCACGCAAGCCTCCACGCCACGTCAAGGCAGAGTCCGTGTGGAGGTTTTTTTTTTTTTATGAACAATGAACTATGAACTGTTTTTTTTACGAACAATGAACTATGAACTCTTTTTTACAAACAACTATGAACAGGGATGTTAACCAGCATGATGCCGGCATCATCCTCTTATAACGGCCGAACCGTAAGTGGTACAGCCAGGAAATTCGGTGTGCGTGCTGGTCTCTTCCCACTGCGCCTGTGTGTTAGGTTTGGCAGCCCTAGCTTCTTCCTTTGGTATAGCTGCCATAGACTCCCCATTCAAAAATGGAGGCTAAATCTGACAAAGTGCCCACTTCAGGATGATTCATTGTCGAATAACTTTTTTTCTGAAGGTCGGAGAGACCTGGGACCAAGGCGCATGTATAGGATGTCGGGCAAGCCCGACACGCCAGTCTTGGCCCCGAGTCTCTACGAGCTTCGGTTCGGGAGATACCGCTTTTGCACCAATAGTGGTGCGTGCCTCCAAGGTTCGCAAGAATCCAACGTCCCAGCCAAATTGAATAACTTTTGATAGGAAGGTCATACAAAGGTGGGAGTTGGTGCGTTGGGCTCGTCTGGTTATTGCGGCCACTCTTGATGTGGGTTGGGCGGGGCTTATTAGGGCTAGGTTGGGTTTAGGTTACAGGTAAGGGGATGATAACAAGGATCAGTTGGTTGAGGCTCAGTTATCCTTGAATAACTTTTTTTCTGAAGGTCGGAGAGACCTGGGACCAAGGTGCATGTATAGGATGTCGGGCAAGCCCGACACGCCAGTCTTGGCCCCGAGTCTCTACGAGCTTCGGTTCGGGAGATACCGCTTTTGCACCAATAGTGGTGCGTGCCTCCAAGGTTCGCAAGAATCCAACGTCCCAGCCAAATTGCACAAAGTGGCAAGTCCAAAATCCTCCCCCCAGAAAGTGTCTAGGAGCAGGTTTCAGGCCATTTGGAGTCGACTGGGAAATGTTTGTAGTGAATTTCTTTTTGTGTCTCTAGTATGGGTTTTGCACTTGGGTTATGGACTGAATTGTGACTTTGTTGGGTTCAGGCACGGGGAAGTGTGTGTGACTAGGTTGGGTTCAGGCACGGGGAAGGGAGTGTGACTCGGTTGGGTTCAGGCACCGGGAAGGGAGTGTGACTTGGTTGGGCTCAGGTACCGGGAAGGGAGTGTGACTTGGTTGGGTTCAGGCACCGGGAAGGGAGTGGTTGAGGTTATAGAGTTTGGGCCTGTGTCAGGTCTAACAACGGTAGCAGAGGAGACCCATGGAGTAGTTAAGTGTCATCAGTGGAACAGCTAAGTGTCACCCATGGAGCAGGCAAGTGATATGCTCTTGTACATTAGGACTCTTTAGTCTGGCCTCTCACCCAGGGGCTCTCCAGCATGGTTCAACCCACCGGGACACACTCCTGCCTTAACAGGAGTGTGCACTGATGGGTAGAACCATGCTGGAGAGTCCCTGGGATCACAGAGGCACGCAAGCCCCCACGCCACGTCAAGGCAGAGTCCGTGTGGGGGGGGAAATGATTATTCTTTTTTTAAAAACAAAAGAAAAAACAATGTGCTGCCTCTCCTTCTGGAGGACTTATGCAAAAAACAAACAGGAGAAAAAACAATGTGCTGCCTCTTCTTCTGGAGGACTTATGCAAAACATAAACAGGAGAAAAAACAATGTGCTGCCTCTTCTTCTGGAGGACTTATGCAAAGAATAAACAACAAGACATACTGAATCATTCAATAACAGTAAAACCACTAGCAGCAGTCTCAGAGACTAACAGACAGTGCAACAGTGCCATCAAGTGACGACATTAGAAAACAGCAAGACATGTTGAATCATTCAATCAACAAGGATAAATAAACTTGATAAAGACACAGAAGAAAATAGAGAAATCAATTGCAATGAAATGAGTCATTGTCTTTATCACAAGGGTACCAAAAATAATATGTTTGAGGGACATGGAAAAGTCTTGCCTAATATTTACTGTGAAGGTTAAACTATTGCAATTGTGCCCACTGTGGAAGTTTTGAGATAAGAAATGATGTCTGAATGCCCATGCTAACAAAACTTGTTTATGGAGATTAGAAAGGTTATTAATTAGGAAGCTGACCTTGTAATTGTATACTAAGACATTTCAGACCACCAATGACAATGTATACGACGTCCCTTGTTATTGTTGTATTAATTTTATACTGTGAAGTTGCTGTATATTTACAGCAACTTTTATAATGAAAGACTGTCTGGAACATGTATACTCCATGTATTGAATGGATTGAATGAACTCAATAAAGTTGGCACTATCCACCCTTCGTAGGCTCTTTAGTCTGGACTCTCACCCAGGGGCTCTCCAGCATGGTTCAACTCACCAGCAAGCATTACTGGCTTAACAAACAGGAATGTGCACTGGTGAGTAGAACCATGCTGGAGACGACAGATGACAGAGGCACGCAAGCCTCCACGCCACGCCATGGCAGAGTCCGTGTAGGGGGAAAATTATGATTCTTTTTTTAAAAACAAAAGAAAAAACAATGTGTTGCCTCTTCTTCTGGAGGACTTATGCAAATAATAAACAACAAGACATACTGAATCATTCAATAACAGTAAAACCACTAGCAGCAGTCTCAGAGACTAACAGACAGTGCAACAGTGCCATCAAGTGACGACATTAGAAAACAGCAAGACATGTTGAATCATTCAATCAACAAGGATAACTAAACTTGAGAAAGACACAGAAGAAAATAGAGAAATCAATTGCAATGAAATGAGTCATTGTCTGTATCACCAGGCTACCAAAAATTATACCTTTTTTATTATTTTTATACTGTGAAGTTGCTGTATATTTACAGCAACTTTTATAATGAAAGACTGTCTGGAACATGTATACTCCATGTATTGAATGGATTGAATGAACTCAATAAAGTTGGCACTATCCACCCTTCGTAGACTCTTTAGTCTGGCCTCTCACCCAGGGGCTCTCCAGCATGGTTTAACCCACCAGGACACACTCCTGGCTTAACAAACAGGAGTGTACCCTGAAGAGCAGAACCATGCTGGAGACAACATATGACAGATGACAGAGGCATGCAAGCCTACACGCCACGTCAAGGCAGAGTCTGTGTGGGGGGAAAATGATTATTCTTTTTTTAAAAACAAAAGAAAAAACAATGTGCTGCCTCTTCTTCTGGAGGACTTATGCCAAACATAAACAGGAGCAAAAACAATGTGCTGCCTCTTCTTCTGGAGGACTTATGCAAATAATAAACAACAAGACATACTGGCATGACATTTCAGACCACCAATGACAATGTATACGACGTCCCTTGTTATTGTTGTATTAATTTTATACTGTGAAGTTGCTGTATATTTACAGCAACTTTTATAATGAAAAACTGTCTGGAACATGTATACTCCATGTATTGAATGAATTGAATGAACTCAATAAAGTTGGCACTATCCACCCTTCGTAGGCTCTTTAGTCTGGCCTCTCACCCAGGGGCTCTCCAGCATGGTTCAACTCACCAGGGCACAGTCCTGGCTTAACAAACAGGAATGTGCCCTGATAAGTAGAACCATGCTGGAGACGACAGATGACAGATGACAGAGGCACGCAAGCCTCCACGCCACGTCATGGCAGAGTCCGTGTGGGGGGAAAATGATTTTTTTTTTTTTAAAAAACAAAAGAAAAAACAATGTGCTGCCTCTTCTTCTGGAGGACTTATGCAAAGAATAAACAACAAGACATACTGAATCATTCAATAACAGTAAAACCACTAGCAGCAGTCTCAGAGACTAACAGACAGTGCAACAGTACCATCAAGTGACGACATTAGAAAACAGCAAGACATGTTGAATCATTCAATCAACAAGGATAAATAAACTTGATAAAGACACAGAAGAAAATAGAGAAATAAATTGCAATGAAATGAGTCATTGTCTTTATCATAAGGCTACCAAAAATAATACCGTTTTTATTATTTTATTATTTTTGTACTGTGATGTTGCTGTATATTTACAGCAACTTTTATAATGAAAAACTGTCTGGAACATGTATACTCCATGTATTGAATGAATTGAATTATCTCAATAAAGTTGGCACTATCCACCCTTCGTAGGCTCTTTAGTCTGGCCTCTCACCCAGGGGCTCTCCAGCATGGTTTAACCCACCAGGACACACTCCTGGCTTAACAAACAGGAGTGTACACTCATGGGTAGAACCATGCTGGAGACGACAGATGACAGATGACAGAGGCATGCAAGCCTCCACGCCACGCCAAGGTAGAGTCTGTGTGGTGGGAAAATGATTATTCTTTTTTTAAAAACAAAAGAAAAAACAATGTGCTGCCTCTTCTTCTGGAGGACTTATGCAAAGAATAAACAACAAGACATACTGAATCATTCAATAACAGTAAAACCACTAGCAGCAGTCTCAGAGACTAACAGACAGTGCAACAGTACCATCAAGTGACGACATTAGAAAACAGCAAGACATGTTGAATCATTCAATCAACAAGGATAAATAAACTTGATAAAGACACAGAAGAAAATAGAGAAATAAATTGCAATGAAATGAGTCATTGTCTTTATCATAAGGCTACCAAAAATACTACCTTTTTTATTATTTTATTATTTTTGTACTGTGATGTTGCTGTATATTTACAGCAACTTTTATAATGAAAAACTGTCTGGAACATGTATACTCCATGTATTGAATGAATTGAATTATCTCAATAAAGTTGGCACTATCCACCCTTCGTAGGCTCTTTAGTCTGGCCTCTCACCCAGGGGCTCTCCAGCATGGTTCAACTCACCAGGGCACAGTCCTGGCTTAACAAACAGGAATGTGCCCTGATAAGTAGAACCATGCTGGAGACGACATATCACAGATGACAGAGGCACGCAAGCCCCCACGCCACGTCATGGCAGAGTCCGTGTGGGGGGAAAATGATTTTTTTTTTTTAAAAAACAAAAGAAAAAACAATGTGCTGCCTCTTCTTCTGGAGGACTTATGCAAAAAACAAACAGGAGAAAAAACAATGTGCTGCCTCTTCTTCTGGAGGACTTATGCAAATAATAAACAAGACATACTGAATCATTCAATAACAGTAAAACCACTAGCAGCAGTCTCAGAGACTAACAGACAGTGCAACAGTGCCATCAAGTGACGACATTAGAAAACAGCAAGACATGTTGAATCATTCAATCAACAAGGATAAATAAACTTGATAAAGACACAGAAGAAAATAGAGAAATCAATTGCAATGAAATGAGTCATTGTCTTT
Organism: Centroberyx gerrardi; assembly: GCF_048128805.1. Taxonomy (NCBI): domain Eukaryota; kingdom Metazoa; phylum Chordata; class Actinopteri; order Beryciformes; family Berycidae; genus Centroberyx; species Centroberyx gerrardi. The sequence continues at coordinate 38,715,829 of NC_135997.1, forward strand.
ATCACAAGGGTACCAAAAATAATATGTTTGAGGGACATGGAAAAGTCTTGCCTAATATTTACTGTGAAGGTTAAACTATTGCAATTGTGCCCACTGTGGAAGTTTTGAGATAAGAAATGATGTCTGAATGCCCATGCTAACAAAACTTGTTTATGGAGATTAGAAAGGTTATTAATTAGGAAGCTGACCTTGTAATTGTATACTAAGACATTTCAGACCACCAATGACAATGTATACGACGTCCCTTGTTATTGTTGTATTAATTTTATACTGTGAAGTTGCTGTGTATTTACAGCAACTTTTATAATGAAAGACTGTCTGGAACATGTATACTCCATGTATTGAATGGATTGAATGAACTCAATAAAGTTGGCACTATCCACCCTTCGTAGGCTCTTTAGTCTGGCCTCTCACCCAGGGGCTCTCCAGCATGGTTTAACCCATCAGGACACATTACTGGCTTAACAAACAGGAATGGGCCCTGATAAGTAGAACCATGCTGGAGACGACAGATGACAGATGACAGAGGCACGCAAGCCTCCACGCCACGTCATGGCAGAGTCCGTGTGGGGGGAAAATGATTATTCTTTTTTTAAAAACAAAAGAAAAAACAATGTGCTGCCTCTTCTTCTGGAGGACTTATGCCAAACATAAACAGGAGCAAAAACAATGTGCTGCCTCTTCTTCTGGAGGACTTATGCAAAGAATAAACAACAAGACATACTGGCATGACATTTCAGACCACCAATGACAATGTATACGACGTCCCTTGTTATTGTTGTATTAATTTTATACTGTGAAGTTGCTGTATATTTACAGCAACTTTTATAATGAAAAACTGTCTGGAACATGTATACTCCATGTATTGAATGAATTGAATGAACTCAATATAGTTGGCACTATCCACCCTTCGTAGGCTCTTTAGTCTGGCCTCTCACCCAGGGGCTCTCCAGCATGGTTCAACCCACCAGGACACACTCCTGGCTTAACAAACAGGAGTGTACACTACTGGGTAGAACCATGCTGGAGACGACAGACGACAGATGACAGAGGCACGCAAGCCCCCACGCCACGTCATGGCAGAGTCCGTGTGGGGGGAAAATTATGATTCTTTTTTTAAAAACAAAAGAAAAAACAATGTGTTGCCTCTTCTTCTGGAGGACTTATGCAAATAATAAACAACAAGACATACTGAATCATTCAATAACAGTAAAACCACTAGCAGCAGTCTCAGAGACTAACAGACAGTGCAACAGTACCATCAAGTGACGACATTAGAAAACAGCAAGACATGTTGAATCATTCAATCAACAAGGATAACTAAACTTGATAAAGACACAGAAGAAAATAGAGAAATAAATTGCAATGAAATGAGTCATTGTCTTTATCACAAGGGTACCAAAAATAATATGTTTGAGGGACATGTATCTTGCCTAATATTTACTATGAAGGTTAAACTATTGCAATTGTTCCCACTGTGGAAGTTTTGAGACAAGAAATGATGTCTGAATGCCCATGCTAACAAAACTTGTTTATGGAGATTAGAAAGGTTATTAATTAGGAAGCTGACCTTGTAATTGTATATTAAGACATTTCAGACCACCAATGACAATGTATACGACGTCCCTTGTTATTGTTGTATTAATTTTATACTGTGAAGTTGCTGTGTATTTACAGCAACTTTTATGATGAAAAACTGTCTGGAACATGTATACTCCATGTATTGAATGGATTGAATGAACTCAATAAAGTTGGCACTATCCACCCTTCGTAGGCTCTTTAGTCTGGACTCTCACCCAGGGGCTCTCCAGCATGGTTCAACCCACCAGCACACATTACTGGCTTAACAAACAGGAATGTGCACTGGTGAGTAGAACCATGCTGGAGACGACAGATGACAGATGACAGAGGCACGCAAGCCCCCACGCCACGTCATGGCAGAGTCCGTGTAGGGGGAAAATGATTATTCTTTTTTTAAAAACAAAAGAAAAAACAATGTGCTGCCTCTTCTTCTGGAGGACTTACCGTATTTCCTCTAATAGTGGTCTGTAGTCAATTAAAAGCTGGGTCTCCGATAATGGCCGGGGCCGTGGTCGACACGAACAAATAAAGGCCGGCCTCAAATACAGTCCGGGGGTCAAAACTAGGTCAAAACCTAGTACATGGCTGGACCGTGTCTGTCTCCTCTCTCCGCCGCTGCCTCTCCACCGCGCCCACGGCCCGCATTGATCCTCCCGAGCCCAAGATCCAAGCCCCGGACCCCCGTCGAAATCTCGGCCGGATCACCGGGAACAAATCGGTGCCCAGGTTCAGTTAGCTTCAGTTAGCTTCAGCTTACATGCAAACAACGGTGGATACCGGTAAACTCCTGGTGCCCGTTTGTAACTGTAGTTTGTAGTAACGTACAAGTGCCACAAGACGGCTCGGCCGGCGGAAGTCTCTGGAGCATGCCGTCATCGATTACCGTAATTATCGTAATGCATTGCAGTAACAAAAAAACGTCTACCTAACGTACCGTAACAGAAGCAGATCAGAAAACAAGGAGGCTTCGTACTAAAATAGGAGCAAATATACTTATCAAACAGAGGGAATTAGAAATAAAGGCCTGTTTCTAATATAAGCCTGCTTCCAATAAAGGCCTGGTACCCTCTGCAGTTGAGGTAAATAAAGGGCCAATATTAGAGGAAATACGGTATGCAAATAATAAACAACAAGACATACTGAATCATTCAATAACAGTAAAACCACTTGCAGCAGTCTCAGAGACTAACAGACAGTGCAACAGTACCATCAAGTGACGACATTAGAAAACAACAAGACATGTTGAATCATTCAATCAACAAGGATAAATAAACTTGATAAAGACACAGAAGAAAATAGAGAAATAAATTGCAATGAAATGAGTCATTGTCTTTATCATAAGGCTACCAAAAATACTACCTTTTTCATTATTTTATTATTTTTGTACTGTGATGTTGCTGTATATTTACAGCAACTTTTATAATGAAAAACTGTCTGGAACATGTATACTCCATGTATTGAATGAATTGAATTATCTCAATAAAGTTGGCACTATCCACCCTTCGTAGGCTCTTTAGTCTGGCCTCTCACCCAGGGGCTCTCCAGCATGGTTCAACCCACCAGCACACATTACTGGCTTAACAAACAGGAATGTGCACTGGTGAGTAGAACCATGCTGGAGAGTCCCTGGGATCACAGTGGCACGCAAGCCTCCACGCCACGTCAAGGCAGAGTCCGTGTGGAGGTTTTTTTTTTTGTTGTTTTTTTTTGTTGTTGTTTTTTTTTTTTTTTTTTTTAAACCAAAGAAAAAAATATTTGCTGCCACTTCTGGTGAACAAATAATAAACCAAAAACACAAACAAAGAACTATTTACAAAGATGTCCCTGGACTAGGCTACACAAGGATGAGTAGCCTACTCATCCAGCCAGTCCAGGTCCAGTCCCTCTCCTTGGAAGGATGTCCTTCTGACGCCGTAATCGAACTTCAGCTCAGTGTCCACTGTGATGTTCCGCAGCGCCTTGAAGAGGATGACATCCCTGTCCTCTCCATCTATGTTAAGTTTATAGTGAAGTGGCTTCAGGTTGGCCATCTTGGCAGAATGGTTGATCCTTCTGCCAACAGTGTCTGCATTGGGATGGCACTCGCAGGGAAAGGTCTGGGCATCAATGCAGAGCTCCCTCTGCCCATCCTTGAAGAAATACAGGTACCCCGGCTCATTCTCTAGGTCCTGCATCATGGCCTTCCCCTGGGCGGCAGTGATGACCTTGCCATGGTAGTCGCAGACAATGTCATCTTTGGAAAAGGGCTGGGTTGCAACTACTCCTGTTATCAAGAGAACATGAAACTTTGAGTTAGATCAAAATAACAACTAAAGAAACATTACAGGTTGGCAAACTTTTCAATATTTTTTGTTCTGGGTGGTTAGGCCAAAATGCTAAAATGCTCATTTAAGTAACAATAACAACAATATAGTAACATTAACAATATTTTCTCCCCTTACAAGAAAAATTAAATGTATTCTTACCTAGCCCTTTCTCTACACCAAAGTTCTTGATGGCCAGGCCTCTCCAAGTCTGTTGAGACACATTGTCGAGGATGACCTCGTCAGTCTCAACGGTGACTTTGGTCTTGTCTGGTTTCCACAGCTTGACAAGGTCCTCCGGCGCTGGATAGTTGGCCTTCCACCCCTCCTTCTCAATCATTTTTGCCACCTTCCCGACTGATGGTGCCCGGTTATGACAGTTTGCTGAAAGACAGAATAAAATAACTTCAGTCATGCGAGTAATTTGTCACAGTAAATACATTGCCACGTTTGAGTGATTTATTGATTTGGTAGTCAATGTTGTATTTATGGATTGGAGTACTTACACAGCAGATATTCCTGTCTCTGGGCATACTGCATGGCTCGCCACCTGTCATAATGGGCACGGTGTTCGGGAAACCCTGCTTCGACCCGTTGCCGTTTCGCTGGTGGCTGGCCGTCTCTTGTGACCGGGAATGCTTTGAGAAAGCCAGAAAAGTCTTTCCCTGAAGTCTGGGCCTCCGTGCTTGGTGGAGGGGAAGTCAGCTGGGTGTCAGAGGAAGAGCTGTAAAATGAAGGAAAATATGGGTTAAATTATTACCAATTAGGACAACTTGGTAAACAACTGTCAGATGTAATTGTGATGTGTTGTGTCCGTGTGAGATGAAGAAACCTACCGTACTGACTCCGTCTCAGCAGCCCTTTGGACCTCCTGGCTGGTGGCAGGTTCCACGCCGTAGCTGCGGTAAGAAAATGTGACATGAAATGTTAATTGTGATATGGTTGTGTCTGATAATAGGGTAAAATATAAGAAAGTGTTAACATGTGTACACAACATGTACACATCAGCACATGTATTTATGTAGGTACATACCTGTTGTGGAGGCGATTTACATCATTTGCGACACGAACAGGTTTGCCACTGCAGGACAGGAAAAAGTGGTCACAGTGACCGCTAATGTGTTCATGCCTGATGTACTGGTAGTACACCTGGAACCACTGTGGGAACAAGAAAGACAATTACTTGACTGTAAAACATTGTAAGCAATATACTTTGTAGCACTTTGTATCATACTAAAACATCAATGGTAAGCAAATGTGTCTGCTAAAGAACTTACAGCTTCCTCCTCCTGTGTCAAGGTAAGTGAGCCAAACACAACCTGGTCACCATGTTGTTTTCTGTTGACCCACTCTGACACCTGGAAAACAATGAAAAAAGAAAATGTATTAATGCATACATTTCCAAATAACCGTTACAGCATATAATGGGGACAAACTCCTTCAAGCTGTTCAAATAGATGCACTTACAGTCATGCCTTCCACAACAGCTGGGTGCAGAAAGTGACGCAACACCATGACCGCTTCCAAGTAGTAGCGGTATGATGTCTTGTCACTTCTGGAGATGTTGGGGTCAGACTCGTTCAACTTCCTGAAGATTTTCAGGAAGTCTGCCCTCGCAACCTCCAAAATTTTCTGGCACTCTGCAATGCTGCGTGAGCCCTCCGTATATCTAGATGTAAAAAAAAATAGAGAAAAAGAGAGACAGGTTATTAAAAACACCACACTCAGGACTGTAGTAGTAAACAACAATAACAGTAATAATAGTAATAATAATAGGACAATACAGAATGAATAGTAAAGGCACAAATTTACCTCTTTTTGCGTTTTGCAGAGGTGGTAGTGGAGGTGGAGGCGATGGAGGTGGAGGCGGCGGAGGTGGAGGCGGCGGAGGTGGAGGCGGCAGCGGCGGAGGTGGAGGCGGAGGCGGAGGCGGCAGTGGCGGTGGTGGAGGCGGCAGTGGAGGTGGAGGCGGCGGAGGTGGAGGCGGCGGAGGTGGAGGCGGCAGTGGCGGCGGTGGAGGTGGAGGCGGCAGTGGCGGCGGTGGAGGTGGAGGCGGCGGAGGCAGCGATGGCAGTTGTGGTGGCGGTGGCAGCATCACCTGCAGCGTCCATTTCATGGGGCATGTTGGTGATGAAAAAACCACGGCCAATAAGCTCCTTCACCATCACCAGACGAGATGGCTCGTGGGGCAGGATCTCAACCAACTTATTGTAGTCCCAGGTCCTGTTGGCCCAGATCCACTCCCGGGATGATGCCTTTGCCCTCTGCACCTCAGCCATCACTTCTTTTGGCGTGCTGTTTCTCATGCAGGCCCTTGTCAGATGCACAGAGATGTTGTGCTGTGGCTTGTGGCACAGCAAACAATGCACCACGTTGCGATCAGCAGACCTTCAAGATAATGACAAAAAGATAGACATTTATAATAGTGAAATAAGGAACTCTTAAGCTCAAAATGCAGAAAAATTCCACTGAAGGAAACACCAATAACACAAGCAAATCTTACTAAAGTCTTACCTCCTCTGAGCTTGTTCAGCCATTCTCAAAGCAGTTAAGCAAACAAGCAAGCAAAAAGCTAGCAAAAAATCAGGCAAACGCAGGAACAGAGTAGGTGTCTTGTCAAAAAACACAGTGGAGTGCACTGAATTTACCCCTTGTATTTATAGCAAAAAATCTACCAACCACCCATATTGTGATGTCATGATAGCTGTACTTGGAATGAACCAATCACCTTCATTGAAAGCCACTTTCAGGTGAGATGGGGTTGGGCCATTTCTCAGGCAATGGGGGGCTCTGAAGTAATTTGCATGATGGAAAAACAACTTGCCAGTGAAATCTGTTTAAAATGGTTAAAATGTTTTTGTGTCACTTTATTGGATTATCTACTTCTCCTTTTGTACAAAATTAGACAGTAATAATTAGACAATAATAGAAAAAAAGAATCAAGGAGCTCATTGAGTCAAACACATTTACATTTCAGCCATTTAAAAGATAAGGACTTTAACAAGTAATGCAGTCTGTCTGAATATTGAACACAATTAAAGACATATAAACATGTCACAGTTTGTAGTCATTTTGGTGTGCAAAAGCTGACTTTTTTCATTTGACTAATGTTGAGATGGGAGGAAATGCGCCGACTGTGGTGAAGTTCCCCTACTTGCAACCTTTTTGTTTTTTTCAGTTTTGCAGGCCTTTACGAACATGGAAAACTCCATATTCACCTCCAAAGCACATGCAATGATAGGAGGAGGCCAGAATGAGTATTTTGAGGTACAGTTTGTCCCATACTGATGTAATTTTTGCTTGTAGGAGGTGATTTTCTTATTTTACCCATGTTGAATTTGGGGGGAAAAAGGCATTGTCCACACCAATACTGATGTTTCTCCCCCGTGTCCAACCTACAATCAGCGGCCGACCAATTCACACTTTACCGTGCATTGTTTTTAGGAATGTCGCATTTCTATCAGGTGAAATGGGGTTGGGGGGTGCTCTGAAGTAATTTGCATGATGGAAAAACAACTTGCCAGTGAACTCTGTTTAACATGGTTAAAATGTTTTTGTGTCACTTTATTGGATTATCTACTTCTCCTTTTGTACAAAATGAGACAATAATAATTAGACAATAATAGAAAAAAAGAATCAAGGAGCTCATTAAGTCAAACACATTTACATTTCAGCCATTTAAAAGATAAGGACTTTAACAAGTAATGCAGTCTGTCTGAATATTGAACACAATTAAAGACATATAAACATGTCACAGTTTGTAGTCATTTTGGTGTGCAAAAGCTGACTTTTTTCATTTGACTAATGTTGAGATGGGAGGAAATGCGCCGACTGTGGTGAAGTTCCCCTACTTGCAACCTTTTTGTTTTTTTCAGTTTTGCAGGCCTTTACGAACATGGAAAACTCCATATTCACCTCCAAAGCACATGCAATGATAGGAGGAGGCCAGAATGAGTATTTTGAGGTACAGTTTGTCCCATACTGATGTAATTTTTGCTTGTAGGAGGTGATTTTCTTATTTTACCCATGTTGAATTTGGGGGGAAAAAGGCATTGTCCACACCAATACTGATGTTTCTCCCCCGTGTCCAACCTACAATCAGCGGCCGACCAATTCACACTTTACCGTGCATTGTTTTTAGGAATGTCGCATTTCTATCAGGTGAGATGGGGTTGGGGGGGGGGCTCTGAAGTAATTTGCATGATGGAAAAACAACTTGCCAGTGAACTCTGTTTAAAATGGTTAAAATGTTTTTGTGTCACTTTATTGGATTATCTACTTCTCCTTTTGTACAAAATTAGACAGTAATAATTAGACAATAATAGAAAAAAAGAATCAAGGAGCTCATTAAGTCAAATAAATTTACATTTCAGCCATTTAAAAGATAAGGACTTTAACAAGTAATGCAGTCTGTCTGAATATTGAACACAATTAAAGACATATAAACTATCTGCAAGGTTCCTTGCTTGAGTGGGTGAAGGGTGTGGTGATAACATGATAAACATGTCACAGTTTGTAGTCATTTTGGGTGCAGGGGTCGAGGAGGTTGATGGTTGCCTTGCAAAGGCTATAAACTAAATATAGGCACAGTACCAGTTGTATTTTTATATTCAGTTTTTGGCTTTTCAGTGTTTTGATGCAGCGCAGACAGATTCGTAATGTAGGTGGGCCCTCACTCGACATCTCTGCCACGTGCACTGTTGTATAAGTTGTATACGTTTTCAGTTCATCTCTGCGACGTGGACTGTTTGTCCACTGTTGTTGTATAAGTTGTTTATTGTTGTTTGTTTACTAAGAGTTTTCAACCAAAAAAACCAACTGTTAGACCTAGTCTATGAGCACGTTTTGGTTGGTGCCTATTTGCAATGACATTTTTCCAGAACTTTCCTAAGGGTTTTGTGTGGGCTAGGCTAGGGAACAAGGATGATAACCAGGTTGATGCCGGCATCATCCTCTTATAACGCCCGAACTGTAAGTGGTACAGCCAGGAAATTCGGTGTGCGTGATCGTCTCTTCCCACTGCGCGTGTGTGTTAGGTTTGGTTTAGAACTCTTTAGTCTGGCCTCTCACCCAGGGGCTCTCCAGCATGGTTCAACCCACCGGGACACACTCCTGCCTTAACAAACAGGAGTGTGCACTGATGGGTAGAACCATGCTGGAGAGTCCCTGGGATCACAGAGGCACGCAAGCCTCCACGCCACGTCAAGGCAGAGTCCGTGTGGAGGTTTTTTTTTTTTTATGAACAATGAACTATGAACTGTTTTTTTTACGAACAATGAACTATGAACTCTTTTTTACAAACAACTATGAACAGGGATGTTAACCAGCATGATGCCGGCATCATCCTCTTATAACGGCCGAACCGTAAGTGGTACAGCCAGGAAATTCGGTGTGCGTGCTGGTCTCTTCCCACTGCGCCTGTGTGTTAGGTTTGGCAGCCCTAGCTTCTTCCTTTGGTATAGCTGCCATAGACTCCCCATTCAAAAATGGAGGCTAAATCTGACAAAGTGCCCACTTCAGGATGATTCATTGTCGAATAACTTTTTTTCTGAAGGTCGGAGAGACCTGGGACCAAGGCGCATGTATAGGATGTCGGGCAAGCCCGACACGCCAGTCTTGGCCCCGAGTCTCTACGAGCTTCGGTTCGGGAGATACCGCTTTTGCACCAATAGTGGTGCGTGCCTCCAAGGTTCGCAAGAATCCAACGTCCCAGCCAAATTGAATAACTTTTGATAGGAAGGTCATACAAAGGTGGGAGTTGGTGCGTTGGGCTCGTCTGGTTATTGCGGCCACTCTTGATGTGGGTTGGGCGGGGCTTATTAGGGCTAGGTTGGGTTTAGGTTACAGGTAAGGGGATGATAACAAGGATCAGTTGGTTGAGGCTCAGTTATCCTTGAATAACTTTTTTTCTGAAGGTCGGAGAGACCTGGGACCAAGGTGCATGTATAGGATGTCGGGCAAGCCCGACACGCCAGTCTTGGCCCCGAGTCTCTACGAGCTTCGGTTCGGGAGATACCGCTTTTGCACCAATAGTGGTGCGTGCCTCCAAGGTTCGCAAGAATCCAACGTCCCAGCCAAATTGCACAAAGTGGCAAGTCCAAAATCCTCCCCCCAGAAAGTGTCTAGGAGCAGGTTTCAGGCCATTTGGAGTCGACTGGGAAATGTTTGTAGTGAATTTCTTTTTGTGTCTCTAGTATGGGTTTTGCACTTGGGTTATGGACTGAATTGTGACTTTGTTGGGTTCAGGCACGGGGAAGTGTGTGTGACTAGGTTGGGTTCAGGCACGGGGAAGGGAGTGTGACTCGGTTGGGTTCAGGCACCGGGAAGGGAGTGTGACTTGGTTGGGCTCAGGTACCGGGAAGGGAGTGTGACTTGGTTGGGTTCAGGCACCGGGAAGGGAGTGGTTGAGGTTATAGAGTTTGGGCCTGTGTCAGGTCTAACAACGGTAGCAGAGGAGACCCATGGAGTAGTTAAGTGTCATCAGTGGAACAGCTAAGTGTCACCCATGGAGCAGGCAAGTGATATGCTCTTGTACATTAGGACTCTTTAGTCTGGCCTCTCACCCAGGGGCTCTCCAGCATGGTTCAACCCACCGGGACACACTCCTGCCTTAACAGGAGTGTGCACTGATGGGTAGAACCATGCTGGAGAGTCCCTGGGATCACAGAGGCACGCAAGCCCCCACGCCACGTCAAGGCAGAGTCCGTGTGGGGGGGGGAAATGATTATTCTTTTTTTAAAAACAAAAGAAAAAACAATGTGCTGCCTCTCCTTCTGGAGGACTTATGCAAAGAATAAACAGGAGAAAAAACAATGTGCTGCCTCTTCTTCTGGAGGACTTATGCAAAGAATAAACAACAAGACATACTGAATCATTCAATAACAGTAAAACCACTAGCAGCAGTCTCAGAGACTAACAGACAGTGCAACAGTACCATCAAGTGACGACATTAGAAAACAGCAAGACATGTTGAATCATTCAATCAACAAGGATAACTAAACTTGATAAAGACACAGAAGAAAATAGAGAAATCAACTGCAATGAAATGAGTCATTGTCTTTATCACAAGGCTACCAAAAATAATATGTTTGAGGGACATGGAAAAGTCTTGCCTAATATTTACTATGAAGGTTAAACTATTGCAATTGTGCCCACTGTGGAAGTTTTGAGGTAAGAAATGATGTCTGAATGCCCGTGCTGACAAGACTTGTTTATGGAGATTAGAAAGGTTATTAATTAGGAAGCTGACCTTGTAATTGTATAGTAAGACATGTCAGACCACCAATGACGATGTATACGACGTCCCTTGTTATTTTTGTATTAATTTTATACTGTGAAGTTGCTGTATATTTACAGCAACTTTTATAATGAAAAACTGTCTGGAACATGTATACTCCATGTATTGAATTAATTGAATGAACTCAATATAGTTGGCACTATCCACCCTTCGTAGGCTCTTTAGTCTGGCCTCTCACCCAGGGGCTCTCCAGCATGGTTCAACTCACAAGGGCACACTACTGGCTTAACAAACAGGAGTGTACCCTGAAGAGTAGAACCATGCTGGAGACGACAGATGACAGATGACAGAGGCACGCAAGCCCCCACGCCACGTCATGGCAGAGTCCGTGTAGGGGGAAAATGATTATTCTTATTTTAAAAACAAAAGAAAAAACAATGTGCTGCCTCTTCTTCTGGAGGACTTATGCAAAGAATAAACAACAAGACATACTGAATCATTCAATAACAGTAAAACCACTAGCAGCAGTCTCAGAGACTAACAGACAGTGCAACAGTACCATCAAGTGACGACATTAGAAAACAGCAAGACATGTTGAATCATTCAATCAACAAGGATAACTAAACTTGATAAAGACACAGAAGAAAATAGATAAGTCAATTGCAATGAAATGAGTCCTTGTCTTTATCATAAGGCTACCAAAAATAATACCTTTTTTATTATTTTTATACTGTGAAGTTGCTGTATATTTACAGCAACTTTTATAATGAAAGACTGTCTGGAACATGTATACTCCATGTATTGAATGGATTGAATTATCTCAATAAAGTTGGCACTATCCACCCTTCGTAGACTCTTTAGTCTGGCCTCTCACCCAGGGGCTCTCCAGCATGGTTTAACCCACCAGGACACACTCCTGGCTTAACAAACAGGAGTGTACCCTGAAGAGTAGAACCATGCTGGAGACAACATATGACAGATGACAGAGGCATGCAAGCCTCCACGCCACGTCAAGGCAGAGTCTGTGTGGGGGGAAAATGATTATTCTTTTTTTAAAAACAAAAGAAAAAACAATGTGCTGCCTCTTCTTCTGGAGGACTTATGCCAAACATAAACAGGAGCAAAAACAATGTGCTGCCTCTTCTTCTGGAGGACTTATGCAAAGAATAAACAACAAGACATACTGGCATGACATTTCAGACCACCAATGACAATGTATACGACGTCCCTTGTTATTGTTGTATTAATTTTATACTGTGAAGTTGCTGTATATTTACAGCAACTTTTATAATGAAAAACTGTCTGGAACATGTATACTCCATGTATTGAATGAATTGAATGAACTCAATAAAGTTGGCACTATCCACCCTTCGTAGGCGCTTTAGTCTGGCCTCTCACCCATGGGCTCTCCAGCATGGTTCAACTCACCAGGGCACAGTCCTGGCTTAACAAACAGGAATGTGCCCTGATAAGTAGAACCATGCTGGAGACGACATATCACAGATGACAGAGGCACGCAAGCCCCCACGCCACGTCATGGCAGAGTCCGTGTGGGGGGAAAATGATTTTTTTTTTTTAAAAAACAAAAGAAAAAACAATGTGCTGCCTCTTCTTCTGGAGGACTTATGCAAAAAACAAACAGGAGAAAAAACAATGTGCTGCCTCTTCTTCTGGAGGACTTATGCAAATAATAAACAAGACATACTGAATCATTCAATAACAGTAAAACCACTAGCAGCAGTCTCAGAGACTAACAGACAGTGCAACAGTGCCATCAAGTGACGACATTAGAAAACAGCAAGACATGTTGAATCATTCAATCAACAAGGATAAATAAACTTGATAAAGACACAGAAGAAAATAGAGAAATCAATTGCAATGAAATGAGTCATTGTCTTTATCACAAGGGTACCAAAAATAATATGTTTGAGGGACATGGAAAAGTCTTGCCTAATATTTACTGTGAAGGTTAAACTATTGCAATTGTGCCCACTGTGGAAGTTTTGAGATAAGAAATGATGTCTGAATGCCCATGCTAACAAAACTTGTTTATGGAGATTAGAAAGGTTATTAATTAGGAAGCTGACCTTGTAATTGTATACTAAGACATTTCAGACCACCAATGACAATGTATACGACGTCCCTTGTTATTGTTGTATTAATTTTATACTGTGAAGTTGCTGTATATTTACAGCAACTTTTATAATGAAAGACTGTCTGGAACATGTATACTCCATGTATTGAATGGATTGAATGAACTCAATAAAGTTGGCACTATCCACCCTTCGTAGGCTCTTTAGTCTGGCCTCTCACCCAGGGGCTCTCCAGCATGGTTCAACTCACCAGCACACATTACTGGCTTAACAAACAGGAATGTGCACTGGTGAGTAGAACCATGCTGGAGACGACAGATGACAGAGGCACGCAAGCCTCCACGCCACGCCATGGCAGAGTCCGTGTAGGGGGAAAATTATGATTCTTTTTTTAAAAACAAAAGAAAAAACAATGTGTTGCCTCTTCTTCTGGAGGACTTATGCAAATAATAAACAACAAGACATACTGAATCATTCAATAACAGTAAAACCACTAGCAGCAGTCTCAGAGACTAACAGACAGTGCAACAGTACCATCAAGTGACGACATTAGAAAACAGCAAGACATGTTGAATCATTCAATCAACAAGGATAAATAAACTTGATAAAGACACAGAAGAAAATAGAGAAATAAATTGCAATGAAATGAGTCATTGTCTTTATCACAAGGGTACCAAAAATAATATGTTTGAGGGACATGTATCTTGCCTAATATTTACTATGAAGGTTAAACTATTGCAATTGTTCCCACTGTGGAAGTTTTGAGACAAGAAATGATGTCTGAATGCCCATGCTAACAAAACTTGTTTATGGAGATTAGAAAGGTTATTAATTAGGAAGCTGACCTTGTAATTGTATACTAAGACATTTCAGACCACCAATGACAATGTATACGACGTCCCTTGTTATTGTTGTATTAATTTTATACTGTGAAGTTGCTGTATATTTACAGCAACTTTTATGATGAAAAACTGTCTGGAACATGTATACTCCATGTATTGAATGGATTGAATGAACTCAATAAAGTTGGCACTATCCACCCTTCGTAGGCTCTTTAGTCTGGCCTCTCACCCAGGGGCTCTCCAGCATGGTTCAACTCACCAGCACACATTACTGGCTTAACAAACAGGAATGTGCACTGGTGAGTAGAACCATGCTGGAGACGACAGATGACAGAGGCACGCAAGCCTCCACGCCACGCCATGGCAGAGTCCGTGTAGGGGGAAAATTATGATTCTTTTTTTAAAAACAAAAGAAAAAACAATGTGTTGCCTCTTCTTCTGGAGGACTTATACAAATAATAAACAACAAGACATACTGAATCATTCAATAACAGTAAAACCACTAGCAGCAGTCTCAGAGACTAACAGACAGTGCAACAGTACCATCAAGTGACGACATTAGAAAACAGCAAGACATGTTGAATCATTCAATCAACAAGGATAAATAAACTTGATAAAGACACAGAAGAAAATAGAGAAATAAATTGCAATGAAATGAGTCATTGTCTTTATCACAAGGGTACCAAAAATAATATGTTTGAGGGACATGTATCTTGCCTAATATTTACTATGAAGGTTAAACTATTGCAATTGTTCCCACTGTGGAAGTTTTGAGACAAGAAATGATGTCTGAATGCCCATGCTAACAAAACTTGTTTATGGAGATTAGAAAGGTTATTAATTAGGAAGCTGACCTTGTAATTGTATACTAAGACATTTCAGACCACCAATGACAATGTATACGACGTCCCTTGTTATTGTTGTATTAATTTTATACTGTGAAGTTGCTGTGTATTTACAGCAACTTTTATGATGAAAAACTGTCTGGAACATGTATACTCCATGTATTGAATGGATTGAATGAACTCAATAAAGTTGGCACTATCCACCCTTCGTAGGCTCTTTAGTCTGGACTCTCACCCAGGGGCTCTCCAGCATGGTTCAACCCACCAGCACACATTACTGGCTTAACAAACAGGAATGTGCACTGGTGAGTAGAACCATGCTGGAGACGACAGATGACAGATGACAGAGGCACGCAAGCCCCCACGCCACGTCATGGCAGAGTCCGTGTAGGGGGAAAATGATTATTCTTTTTTTAAAAACAAAAGAAAAAACAATGTGCTGCCTCTTCTTCTGGAGGACTTACCGTATTTCCTCTAATAGTGGTCTGTAGTCAATTAAAAGCTGGGTCTCCGATAATGGCCGGGGCCGTGGTCGACACGAACAAATAAAGGCCGGCCTCAAATACAGTCCGGGGGTCAAAACTAGGTCAAAACCTAGTACATGGCTGGACCGTGTCTGTCTCCTCTCTCCGCCGCTGCCTCTCCACCGCGCCCACGGCCCGCATTGATCCTCCCGAGCCCAAGATCCAAGCCCCGGACCCCCGTCGAAATCTCGGCCGGATCACCGGGAACAAATCGGTGCCCAGGTTCAGTTAGCTTCAGTTAGCTTCAGCTTACATGCAAACAACGGTGGATACCGGTAAACTCCTGGTGCCCGTTTGTAACTGTAGTTTGTAGTAACGTACAAGTGCCACAAGACGGCTCGGCCGGCGGAAGTCTCTGGAGCATGCCGTCATCGATTACCGTAATTATCGTAATGCATTGCAGTAACAAAAAAACGTCTACCTAACGTACCGTAACAGAAGCAGATCAGAAAACAAGGAGGCTTCGTACTAAAATAGGAGCAAATATACTTATCAAACAGAGGGAATTAGAAATAAAGGCCTGTTTCTAATATAAGCCTGCTTCCAATAAAGGCCTGGTACCCTCTGCAGTTGAGGTAAATAAAGGGCCAATATTAGAGGAAATACGGTATGCAAATAATAAACAACAAGACATACTGAATCATTCAATAACAGTAAAACCACTTGCAGCAGTCTCAGAGACTAACAGACAGTGCAACAGTACCATCAAGTGACGACATTAGAAAACAACAAGACATGTTGAATCATTCAATCAACAAGGATAAATAAACTTGATAAAGACACAGAAGAAAATAGAGAAATAAATTGCAATGAAATGAGTCATTGTCTTTATCATAAGGCTACCAAAAATACTACCTTTTTTATTATTTTATTATTTTTGTACTGTGATGTTGCTGTATATTTACAGCAACTTTTATAATGAAAAACTGTCTGGAACATGTATACTCCATGTATTGAATGAATTGAATTATCTCAATAAAGTTGGCACTATCCACCCTTCGTAGGCTCTTTAGTCTGGCCTCTCACCCAGGGGCTCTCCAGCATGGTTCAACCCACCAGCACACATTACTGGCTTAACAAACAGGAATGTGCACTGGTGAGTAGAACCATGCTGGAGAGTCCCTGGGATCACAGTGGCACGCAAGCCTCCACGCCACGTCAAGGCAGAGTCCGTGTGGAGGTTTTTTTTTTTGTTGTTTTTTTTTGTTGTTGTTTTTTTTTTTTTTTTTTTTAAACCAAAGAAAAAAATATTTGCTGCCACTTCGGGTGAACAAATAATAAACCAAAAACACAAACAAAGAACTATTTACAAAGATGTCCCTGGACTAGGCTACACAAGGATGAGTAGCCTACTCATCCAGCCAGTCCAGGTCCAGTCCCTCTCCTTGGAAGGATGTCCTTCTGACGCCGTAATCGAACTTCAGCTCAGTGTCCACTGTGATGTTCCGCAGCGCCTTGAAGAGGATGACATCCCTGTCCTCTCCATCTATGTTAAGTTTATAGTGAAGTGGCTTCAGGTTGGCCATCTTGGCAGAATGGTTGATCCTTCTGCCAACAGTGTCTGCATTGGGATGGCACTCGCAGGGAAAGGTCTGGGCATCAATGCAGAGCTCCCTCTGCCCATCCTTGAAGAAATACAGGTACCCCGGCTCATTCTCTAGGTCCTGCATCATGGCCTTCCCCTGGGCGGCAGTGATGACCTTGCCATGGTAGTCGCAGACAATGTCATCTTTGGAAAAGGGCTGGGTTGCAACTACTCCTGTTATCAAGAGAACATGAAACTTTGAGTTAGATCAAAATAACAACTAAAGAAACATTACAGGTTGGCAAACTTTTCAATATTTTTTGTTCTGGGTGGTTAGGCCAAAATGCTAAAATGCTCATTTAAGTAACAATAACAACAATATAGTAACATTAACAATATTTTCTCCCCTTACAAGAAAAATTAAATGTATTCTTACCTAGCCCTTTCTCTACACCAAAGTTCTTGATGGCCAGGCCTCTCCAAGTCTGTTGAGACACATTGTCGAGGATGACCTCGTCAGTCTCAACGGTGACTTTGGTCTTGTCTGGTTTCCACAGCTTGACAAGGTCCTCCGGCGCTGGATAGTTGGCCTTCCACCCCTCCTTCTCAATCATTTTTGCCACCTTCCCGACTGATGGTGCCCGGTTATGACAGTTTGCTGAAAGACAGAATAAAATAACTTCAGTCATGCGAGTAATTTGTCACAGTAAATACATTGCCACGTTTGAGTGATTTATTGATTTGGTAGTCAATGTTGTATTTATGGATTGGAGTACTTACACAGCAGATATTCCTGTCTCTGGGCATACTGCATGGCTCGCCACCTGTCATAATGGGCACGGTGTTCGGGAAACCCTGCTTCGACCCGTTGCCGTTTCGCTGGTGGCTGGCCGTCTCTTGTGACCGGGAATGCTTTGAGAAAGCCAGAAAAGTCTTTCCCTGAAGTCTGGGCCTCCGTGCTTGGTGGAGGGGAAGTCAGCTGGGTGTCAGAGGAAGAGCTGTAAAATGAAGGAAAATATGGGTTAAATTATTACCAATTAGGACAACTTGGTAAACAACTGTCAGATGTAATTGTGATGTGTTGTGTCCGTGTGAGATGAAGAAACCTACCGTACTGACTCCGTCTCAGCAGCCCTTTGGACCTCCTGGCTGGTGGCAGGTTCCACGCCGTAGCTGCGGTAAGAAAATGTGACATGAAATGTTAATTGTGATATGGTTGTGTCTGATAATAGGGTAAAATATAAGAAAGTGTTAACATGTGTACACAACATGTACACATCAGCACATGTATTTATGTAGGTACATACCTGTTGTGGAGGCGATTTACATCATTTGCGACACGAACAGGTTTGCCACTGCAGGACAGGAAAAAGTGGTCACAGTGACCGCTAATGTGTTCATGCCTGATGTACTGGTAGTACACCTGGAACCACTGTGGGAACAAGAAAGACAATTACTTGACTGTAAAACATTGTAAGCAATATACTTTGTAGCACTTTGTATCATACTAAAACATCAATGGTAAGCAAATGTGTCTGCTAAAGAACTTACAGCTTCCTCCTCCTGTGTCAAGGTAAGTGAGCCAAACACAACCTGGTCACCATGTTGTTTTCTGTTGACCCACTCTGACACCTGGAAAACAATGAAAAAAGAAAATGTATTAATGCATACATTTCCAAATAACCGTTACAGCATATAATGGGGACAAACTCCTTCAAGCTGTTCAAATAGATGCACTTACAGTCATGCCTTCCACAACAGCTGGGTGCAGAAAGTGACGCAACACCATGACCGCTTCCAAGTAGTAGCGGTATGATGTCTTGTCACTTCTGGAGATGTTGGGGTCAGACTCGTTCAACTTCCTGAAGATTTTCAGGAAGTCTGCCCTCGCAACCTCCAAAATTTTCTGGCACTCTGCAATGCTGCGTGAGCCCTCCGTATATCTAGATGTAAAAAAAAATAGAGAAAAAGAGAGACAGGTTATTAAAAACACCACACTCAGGACTGTAGTAGTAAACAACAATAACAGTAATAATAGTAATAATAATAGGACAATACAGAATGAATAGTAAAGGCACAAATTTACCTCTTTTTGCGTTTTGCAGAGGTGGTAGTGGAGGTGGAGGCGATGGAGGTGGAGGCGGCGGAGGTGGAGGCGGCGGAGGTGGAGGCGGCAGCGGCGGAGGTGGAGGCGGAGGCGGAGGCAGCAGTGGCGGTGGTGGAGGCGGCAGTGGAGGTGGAGGCGGCGGAGGTGGAGGCGGCGGAGGTGGAGGCGGCAGTGGCGGCGGTGGAGGTGGAGGCGGCAGTGGCGGCGGTGGAGGTGGAGGCGGCGGAGGCAGCGATGGCAGTTGTGGTGGCGGTGGCAGCATCACCTGCAGCGTCCATTTCATGGGGCATGTTGGTGATGAAAAAACCACGGCCAATAAGCTCCTTCACCATCACCAGACGAGATGGCTCGTGGGGCAGGATCTCAACCAACTTATTGTAGTCCCAGGTCCTGTTGGCCCAGATCCACTCCCGGGATGATGCCTTTGCCCTCTGCACCTCAGCCATCACTTCTTTTGGCGTGCTGTTTCTCATGCAGGCCCTTGTCAGATGCACAGAGATGTTGTGCTGTGGCTTGTGGCACAGCAAACAATGCACCACGTTGCGATCAGCAGACCTTCAAGATAATGACAAAAAGATAGACATTTATAATAGTGAAATAAGGAACTCTTAAGCTCAAAATGCAGAAAAATTCCACTGAAGGAAACACCAATAACACAAGCAAATCTTACTAAAGTCTTACCTCCTCTGAGCTTGTTCAGCCATTCTCAAAGCAGTTAAGCAAACAAGCAAGCAAAAAGCTAGCAAAAAATCAGGCAAACGCAGGAACAGAGTAGGTGTCTTGTCAAAAAACACAGTGGAGTGCACTGAATTTACCCCTTGTATTTATAGCAAAAAATCTACCAACCACCCATATTGTGATGTCATGATAGCTGTACTTGGAATGAACCAATCACCTTCATTGAAAGCCACTTTCAGGTGAGATGGGGTTGGGCCATTTCTCAGGCAATGGGGGGCTCTGAAGTAATTTGCATGATGGAAAAACAACTTGCCAGTGAAATCTGTTTAAAATGGTTAAAATGTTTTTGTGTCACTTTATTGGATTATCTACTTCTCCTTTTGTACAAAATTAGACAGTAATAATTAGACAATAATAGAAAAAAAGAATCAAGGAGCTCATTGAGTCAAACACATTTACATTTCAGCCATTTAAAAGATAAGGACTTTAACAAGTAATGCAGTCTGTCTGAATATTGAACACAATTAAAGACATATAAACATGTCACAGTTTGTAGTCATTTTGGTGTGCAAAAGCTGACTTTTTTCATTTGACTAATGTTGAGATGGGAGGAAATGCGCCGACTGTGGTGAAGTTCCCCTACTTGCAACCTTTTTGTTTTTTTCAGTTTTGCAGGCCTTTACGAACATGGAAAACTCCATATTCACCTCCAAAGCACATGCAATGATAGGAGGAGGCCAGAATGAGTATTTTGAGGTACAGTTTGTCCCATACTGATGTAATTTTTGCTTGTAGGAGGTGATTTTCTTATTTTACCCATGTTGAATTTGGGGGGGAAAAGGCATTGTCCACACCAATACTGATGTTTCTCCCCCGTGTCCAACCTACAATCAGCGGCCGACCAATTCACACTTTACCGTGCATTGTTTTTAGGAATGTCGCATTTCTATCAGGTGAAATGGGGTTGGGGGGTGCTCTGAAGTAATTTGCATGATGGAAAAACAACTTGCCAGTGAACTCTGTTTAACATGGTTAAAATGTTTTTGTGTCACTTTATTGGATTATCTACTTCTCCTTTTGTACAAAATGAGACAATAATAATTAGACAATAATAGAAAAAAAGAATCAAGGAGCTCATTGAGTCAAACACATTTACATTTCAGCCATTTAAAAGATAAGGACTTTAACAAGTAATGCAGTCTGTCTGAATATTGAACACAATTAAAGACATATAAACATGTCACAGTTTGTAGTCATTTTGGTGTGCAAAAGCTGACTTTTTTCATTTGACTAATGTTGAGATGGGAGGAAATGCGCCGACTGTGGTGAAGTTCCCCTACTTGCAACCTTTTTGTTTTTTTCAGTTTTGCAGGCCTTTACGAACATGGAAAACTCCATATTCACATCCAAAGCACATGCAATGATAGGAGGAGGCCAGAAAGAGTATTTTGAGGTACAGTTTGTCCCATACTGATGTAATTTTTGCTTGTAGGAGGTGATTTTCTTATTTTACCCATGTTGAATTTGGGGGGAAAAAGGCATTGTCCACACCAATACTGATGTTTCTCCCCCGTGTCCAACCTACAATCAGCGGCCGACCAATTCACACTTTACCGTGCATTGTTTTTAGGAATGTCGCATTTCTATCAGGTGAGATGGGGTTGGGGGGGGGGCTCTGAAGTAATTTGCATGATGGAAAAACAACTTGCCAGTGAACTCTGTTTAAAATGGTTAAAATGTTTTTGTGTCACTTTATTGGATTATCTACTTCTCCTTTTGTACAAAATTAGACAGTAATAATTAGACAATAATAGAAAAAAAGAATCAAGGAGCTCATTAAGTCAAATAAATTTACATTTCAGCCATTTAAAAGATAAGGACTTTAACAAGTAATGCAGTCTGTCTGAATATTGAACACAATTAAAGACATATAAACTATCTGCAAGGTTCCTTGCTTGAGTGGGTGAAGGGTGTGGTGATAACATGATAAACATGTCACAGTTTGTAGTCATTTTGGGTGCAGGGGTCGAGGAGGTTGATGGTTGCCTTGCAAAGGCTATAAACTAAATATAGGCACAGTACCAGTTGTATTTTTATATTCAGTTTTTGGCTTTTCAGTGTTTTGATGCAGCGCAGACAGATTCGTAATGTAGGTGGGCCCTCACTCGACATCTCTGCCACGTGCACTGTTGTATAAGTTGTATACGTTTTCAGTTCATCTCTGCGACGTGGACTGTTTGTCCACTGTTGTTGTATAAGTTGTTTATTGTTGTTTGTTTACTAAGAGTTTTCAACCAAAAAAACCAACTGTTAGACCTAGTCTATGAGCACGTTTTGGTTGGTGCCTATTTGCAATGACATTTTTCCAGAA